>NC_056744.1:67141878-67326878 GCF_019279795.1 Protopterus annectens | reverse complement strand
GCATCATTTAGAAGATATTTTTCACCTCAAAATATGATGACATTTACAATATTTCATACTACCCAGGTCTGGACTTTTGATCGAAAATATGGGCAAATAGCATCCTTTACACATATGGGCAACTCTGACACCACAGATCAGAAACGAAAGCACAGAGCGATATACGGTCTTCGAATGCAACGATGAGCAATTATTTTTGAAGCTAGTGCCCCCAGTGGCTGATTTCTATGCACCGCCCCCTTTTCACCAGCAAACTCAGCCCTCCAACCGGTTCCTCCATTTGATGGTTGATATGGGCGTGACAAAAGCTAGCGGTACGTATGCAATTGACAGTTCCTGATTGTTACTGTGGAACCCTTGAAGCTTCACTCGCAAATATTTCTGAACACGCATCTGGGCGTTAATTACAATTGAAGATGAGTTATGCTGGAAGGAAGCACTCATGAAGATAACATATGGTGTGCTGGATAAAGGGTTTACCCTAGGCAATGGGATTTTGACCGTTTCGGTGACCCGAACCTTGGGAATGGCAGAAGTACTTGGGTCTTATAAAATATCTCGGTAGGTGAACTCCTGCTCTGGGCTTTTTTTCTTTTCAGGAAGCACACGGGCATGTCAGTCATTTTCTAATTGTCAGTAAAGTCCCCTATATTTCCCTTCTTTTATAAAATGTTGGCTTTGTGCTAACTTGTAAATACTGTCAGACGACAGAGCTTTGGGCAAGTGATCTCAGCTTTCACAAATTGGTCCTGTGTCACCTTCTGACCCGAATAATGTCATACCTATAAGTAACCGCTTCTCGGACCTAGATGCTTGTATGTAGCGAGGTTAAGGCGTGTTCCCAGATGCCAGGGTGGTGCTAGGCAGAGAAGTGCATGTGAGCTACATGAATATTCAGTCCGTGTAGTTTGAGTCTCTGTTACCTATGCTGACAGTATATCCGCGTGCCAGCTATGGGGCAGTTCCTGCTGTCAACAAAGTGCATATAGGGCACTGACTGACAGTGACCTTCTAATAAATTATCAAACAAAAAAAAAATTACAAGCACTTCTGTGATTCCTTACTGCGTTTGACAATTATGCTCCATACTTACTTCTGACTGAGTAAATGTTATCCAGGAAGCTCAACCTAGCATGAATTAAGGTAAACATACTCACACGAGATGTACCCTGTAAGAGTTATTATGCATGTACTGCATTGTGTGCATTGTAAATTGTTAATAATACTTTAAAAAACCAGTCTTAATAAACTTATAGTCGCTTTATAATTCTCAGAAATGTAGTTCTTTTTTTCTGTCTGCCTTTTCCTGTTTTCTCCATTTCTGGTTCCCCGTTCACTTTTTCGCCTGGCAAATTTTGTATTAAATGCACTGTTACAAAACCTACCGATTGTTCTCAGCATTTTTGGCTTGTATTCCACTTACAGTTGTATATAATGATTTTTTAAATATACCTGGCAACAGGTTTAACTGTAGGGATCAGTGATCTACCCCGGATAACTCATTAACGTAAACATACTTTGTTTTAAAACATTATTGAATATAAGCAAGCTTTTTTATTTTACTGTATGTGATCGTTTCTTCTGGCCAGGTGGCTCCAACAGAAAATTCATGCCAGAAACATACTTTTCCTAACCTGTCTGTCTACAGGATGTTGAGCTTTCCATACATTTTGCAACCCATACACATTTATTTGCAAATAGCTTTCAGTTTTGCATCTCAGAAACAGACTGTACTACATTGTAATTAGGTGTAAAAAGGCAGTAACACAGGTCCTCTTAATAAAAAAGAATTATAATGAGAGTTCTACTGGAGTTTCTGAACAAGAACAAAACAATTTAAAATTTTGAATGTTGTTTCCGCCACTGGCTGTCAGTCTGAGTTCTTGGTGTACAGAATATTGATGTATAGGAACTAGGATAGAGTAAACAAATACAAAATGCTCACATTGGAACTTAGCATACAGAATGTTGGCATGTATGATATGACAAGGAACTCGCTGTATAGAATGTTAACAGACGAGGAGCTACTATAGGGAACTTGATGTACAAAACACCTATTCAAAGAGATTCTGTCATCACAGAATGCTGCTATGCAAAAACTGAGACAGGAAACATTGTGAAGAATGTTCTTGTGTATGAAATTAAGTAGGGAACTTGATCTAGAATACTAATAGGTAGATGGTAGGACAAGAAACACAATGTGCATATTGTCTTATGGGGTGTGGGGAGAGCAGCCCTTGTATACAGTACTGCCATGTAGGAGTTAAAAAGGGAACTCTGTGTAAAGTGCTTGACATGGAAACTGAAAGAGGGAACTTAGTAAAAAATGTTGCCATATCAGAGGGATGTATGGCAGAAATCCCTCACCATTAGCATCTTTAGCAGTTCTGCTTTGCCAAATACATGTGATTCTTAAGTCAGAACATAAAAATAAAATAAATAACTAAATAAAAACATCAAAAAGTGGGCTACCCGTGGGGGGGGGGGTCATTCCTGGTATCATCCATTATCCTTTTGTTGTATATTGTCACTAGTTTACCAAAACTGCATGTATTTTATGCATTTTTTTTTTATTCTCAGTGAAAAATATAGTAGCCACACAGACCTGTCAAAAACATCAAAAAGTGGGCTACCCGTGGGGGGGGGGGGGGGAGGTCATTCCTGGTATCATCCATTATCCTTTTGTTGCATATTGTCACCAGTTTACCAAAATTACATGTATTTTATGCATTTTTTTTTATTCTCAGTGAAAAATATAGTAGCCACACAGACCTGTCAAAAACTATCGACAAGTTGATAAGGAAATTAAAATGCTAATGCATAATTGTAAATATTGTAATGGCAATGTGTTTGCTTTTAGGTAGCTTGGTTTCATTTCACAAAAAAGACATGCACACTTCCTAGTAGTGCATTTGCCTTTTAAGCAGTGAAGCCTGGGGGGGGGGGGGGCTTTTAATGTTACTGACAGTGCTTAATATGATGCCTTGCTGTTTTGATAGTTTAGCAAGGATTAATACTGAAAAAAAAATACTGTGTGTACTAAAAGTGGAAGTGAGATAAGTGTATCAGACTGGAATGTAAATATCAACATCAGGTCTAGCTGAAATTAATGTCTTTAATATTGTTTTGTAACGATCTTAGTAGTGCTGTTGTGGTACATCTATTAACATGTATTTCTGTTGTCTGGGTGTAATGGTAAACCGTTCCATAAATGGAGCTTCAGCTTCAGAGTCATAATTCCATATCAGATCTTCAGATAAGACCTTATTTTTCATCACAAAAATATAGCCAGGATCCATAGAGAAGTTGTGTGGCATGTAGCACACATTTGTACAGGAATTGCCCACATGCAGTCACGTGCAGACTAATAATTCATAGCCCTGTGTTGTGCTATAATGCAGTGAGGTCAAATGCACATGGGAAGATATGTGTAGATAACCATATAATGACTTGCAAATAAAAGTGGGTAGGGAAATGAGGTTGTAATTATATGCTGGGGTATGTCAGGTGCGCAGAGTTGTGATTCATACTCATATGCAAAGGTGAAATAAAGGTGGGGAGTAAGGAGGCATCTGCTCAATTTGCAAGGTGCAAATGGCACTTTAGAAGAGGTGCCAAGGTGGCAGTCTTTCCCTGAAAGCATTAGCAGTTAATCATTTTAGAATTAGGCTGCTTAAAAGACTGGGTTTGTTAGTATGTGTATCTAGGAATTATTATGTAGATGTTTTCAACTTTGGGGGTGTTTTTCCAGAACTAGTAACAATGAGAACAGTTTTTGGTCATTAATTTGGGGATAGGATAGCCAAGTATGACATTCCCCAGGGCATCAATTGACCTTGCAATAGCTCTGGTCATATGTAATTGAAATTGCTATCCTTTTTTTGCCTGCCTATACAAGTTCAAAGCTCCCTCAAAATGTTAGAGTTGCAGATAGAATGCTTGTAGTAGCGATACTGATCATACTGCAGTTTATTGTATCTTGCAGCACTGTCATTTGTCACCTATATATACAAGGGGACACCTAGTGCCAAATAAAACATTGCTGTAAGAGTCTGAATTACCATAATTACACTGATCAGGAGATAAGGGAGATCATATTGGACTTGGTTGACATATGCTGCCCACACACATTATTAATAGGAATGTGTGGTCTTCTCATAAATGTGGAGACCAAGGTATTTACTTCTCTTTGTATTCTATATTCAGGGACCTTTTAAAAACTACGTGGGGGCATGTTGAGTATTTCACAGACTTTTGCCTCTAGGTTACTTGAGAAGTTCCCTAAAGATATTACTACTGCTTGTGGAGGAGTCTATATGGTTTTCTAACATACTTCTGCAGCGATCTAACATGATGCATGCCTTCCCCACCATCGCCTGCTCCCCGAGGTACTGGGTGCTGTAGATTTCACACATATAGTAATAAAGGCTTTGCCTAGCCCATAATCTCAGTGGTTTGTGAACAGAAAGAGCTACCATTCTGTGAACTGCCAGGCAGAGTGTGATGTGGGTTGAGTTATAACCAACAAGTCTGCAAAGCATTCATGTAGTTTGTGTGATTCACAAAGGTACTTGTGACCAATGATAATGTATAAGGCTACATTTACAGTGTGTTCACTGTATTAATCCAGTGCACACGAGCATACTCTGTTACAGTTGATGCTGAATTCCTGCTGAACCTCTAGCTTATGACGTCTGTACAAAACCCACAGAGGGTGGCCAAATTCCAGTATTATAAAACATGTGCACAAATCCAAGTGTTGTAGTGCATGCACAAAAGCAGGAAAGACCACACAGATGCCCAACTAACAGGGTGTGGTAAATCACCACCTTTGTTTGACATGAACAATACCAAACAGCAGCTGCAAAACCACCTGCCAGACAATGACTGGCACTGTATAAAGTAATGCAAGAGAAGTGGTAATGTCAAGTCATACACACCCTGACAAGCACAAGGTGACAGTGGTGTGTTACAGGGAGCAAACATAATACTTGCACTGTTTGCTATCAGGCTGAGCAGGTCAGTGCATGGCCAGACATCCTCACATATACCACACAGGAAGATAGACTGAGTGAGGTACAGCTGTCATGTGCACAGGTGGCTGTGGACACAATAACAGAGGGGTGCAATAGGAACTCAGAAGGCATGAGGCAGAAGCAATAACTGCAGCACCAGCATACCTTCCTGTGCATGCTTGCACCTTCTGCATGGCTAATGCTGTGAATAACATCTGGTTCTGCATCACAGAGTAAAGGAGCCTTGCAATATCTAATTGCATTGTAATAAGTATTTAAAATTCATATCTCTTGAAATTTGATGCTACACACATTATTTTCTCATGAAAGGCCTACTTTCTGAATAATGTTTTTTTCCTGGGGTATCAGCTGCTGACTTGGTTTTTTAAAAACTATGTCCTTGTAATTGCTTGTTTACGTTGCAGTTTGGATTTTCAACACAGTAAATTGTTGCACAACCTAAGTTCAGTTGCTTAGGCACTGTGAAATAGAAAATTAGATAAAAACTATGAAAAAAGACTGTACAGCATGTCTAAGGAATCAAAGCACAATTTACCTGAGTTACATATGTGTTATTTAGCACATACAGTATGTAGCTAATGCTGAAATCACAGCGTTTCATGTTATGCAAAACACACAGTGTGGTATGTCTTATTCTTTAGCAGTAAGTTCCCAGAATACCTTGCAATCTAGCTGACCCATTTCATAAAAGATGTTCTGTAACATTGTATCTATGTGAACATTATTGTTTCTCAAATGCACAGTGCACTGGCTACATGAATGAAAGAATGAATGCTCACTACTTCCATGATATGTGTACAGTTAAAGAGTATTTAGAATACAGCATTACACATGTTCCTAGGGGAGGGGCGGGGTTGAGCCCCGGGTACCATTCAGAATGCATCTTGTTGAGTGTATTATGAATTATACAACTAGAGCAGAAAATGTATATGCATGAATGGGATTTGAACATAATGATTATCTGAGGGGAATGGTAAAGAATTGCATAGCTGTTTTACAGTAACAGGAGGTGCTGTATAGACTATCTCAAAAGAAACAAGCCTGACACGAGGAAGTTTTCAACAATAGAAATATGACTGAATAATTTTACTGAAGCTGAAACTGAAGTACCAATTGACTGTGAATATTTTGCTTCCACCTGTTTTGTTTTAAATAAACAAGTGATTACCCTTGTTTAGGAGCTTCCTTTGACCTTTGTGAAATTGTACTTCTGGAAGTCGGTCTTTTGTTTCTCTGAAAGTTTTTAGGAAGTAGCACATTATGTTTGATTGGTACCAGCCCTTCTTCAGTTTATGATATGCCATTATTGTATTTTACGAGCTGTCATACAACAGGAAAGCATTTACTTATTTATTTTAGTTAATCTGGGTACATTTGAAGTTTTAGTGGGAAGATAATGACTTATTTGATGAGGAATGCAGAAATAACTCCAAAGATAATTCATTTTGTTCACTGTTTATGATAATTTTTGATTAGTGAACAGTTTTGTAACATGGCACTGTATTATACTTATTAATTTGCATTTTTATGGACATTACTGTCTGCATTAATATTTTGATAACTATGTTGAATTAATTAGCATGGTCTAATTAGGAATACTGGTTTTTCATATTCAAAAAATTGGTAGTTCTTGTTCAGAGAGATTTCGGCTGGCATCCCTAGACATTTTGCACCTTGCACAGGGCAAAATAGCGGGGTAGAGGTAAAACACATGGTTTTGAAGATTCAGAGACATGGACAGATAATCATGGAAGGTGCAAAACAGTACTGCACGCAACATGTGATAATGAGTGCATGATAAATGGAAATGAACTCTGTGCAAATGAACCACACAATAAATGAAATAAAGAAACCCAAAGTAGCAAACCAGTTCAAAAACATAAAGAAGGATTCTGCACCATGGCTCATTACCATTTTATGCACTGGGACTCATGCTGTATGCGAGAGAATCAGAGATTGCAGTAGAAGCAGCTGTATACATGACAGCCAGTGCCTGGAATGCCAGACATACTATCACATGAATGACCAGCAGATTGTAGACTATTTATTCTTTGTGGATGATGGGGACAGTGCATGAGACATTGTCAAATTCTGCTGCCCACATGCAGACTTTGAGAAAAATGATCAGGACATTCCTGTGGATATTAAACTATATGTCGCTTTAATCATTTTAGCCACAGAGAACTTTCAAGTGACTTGCTGAAGACATCCTAAGGATATTGCATGGATCAGCCGTGGAATCATGAGCCAATTCCTCGTGGAGGAACATGTGTGGTTCTCCAGGACTGCAGAGGAGAGGGCCATCATTTTCCAAGCATTTTATGATATTGCCCATTTCTGTGAGTTCCTGGGAGCCAATGGTTGCACACACATTATCATCAGGGCCCCACCTGGCCCTCCGAGAAAGCAGCAAATCAGCACAAAGAGCGAAGTCATGTCTTATCTACTATTATAAAATTTAGGCTGTAATTCCTCACTGCTCTTAGACCTGAAAATTCCATATAATGTTACCTTCTTTATTTGTTATTACCTGTATGCTAATTTTTTGTCATCCTGAGCACTAGCTATTCTTTGCATTTACTTCTGAATGAATTTCACTGATGTATGTGTATTGTGGAGCTTTTATCCCCAGGTCTTCAGTGAAAATGGGCTCTGAATGACCCAGTGGACTTTCACAGTAAATAAAGTTCAAATAAATAAATAAATTATATTCCTTTAACTACTGGGTGATCTGTAATGCACAGGGCATTATTTATCTTGCATCTGTGCACCACCTGGACAGTTCTCATGATTCTCACATCTGGCACAAATTCAACTTGTATCAAAAGTTCCTATGAGGGGATTTCATACAAGGTTATCTGGTTTGCAGGCACTCAAAGAGGCTAGACAGGCAGATCAGTACACATAGGTACCATGCAAGCAGGGAGTATGTGTAATATAATATGCTGTGTGTTGCAAGTGATGGTATATATGCCGCAGACCCCCTAGTTAATAATACCATCTGCAATCTCAAGACAATGTAGAAAATGGCTTATAATACAACATATGTCAAAATATATAATATAGTGGAGCAGACAGCCTATTCAAGGGGCACTTTTGCTCCCTAGATACATCAGGAGGGACACTGTAAAACAGCCTTGAAATGTTCAGCAAGATTTTTGTTGTGTTTGCCACATTGCACAACTTGGCATTCAGAACCAGCTGGATTAGCAGGTTAACATCTTTGCACTACCTTCCATACCAGTTGTTCCAGCAGTGGAAGGGCATGGTGAGGACAACACAGCAGCAGCTGTACCACAGTCATTGGAGAAACAGGTGCTATGCATTTTTACCACTAGCAAAAAGGTGTCAGCTGGTTTATGACTAAGTACCATGACACAGGCAACAAACAATACAGTGATGAATGCATGCATTATCATATCTAGACTGTGCAGGGCAATGTATGGAGTAGTTATGCTGTGCATCAGGCATAATCATACATACCCGCATGGGTTAGGGGATGGGCAGGGCACAGCCATTATCATCATCATTCACAGAGCTGGTTGAGGGACAGGTGACTACAATGCTATGAGATGGGGTAGGGTCATGGGTCATGAAAGTTGAACAAGGTAATCGCATACCCTGGGAGGCTGTGGGTAATCTGGGTTCACACCATCCAGTTGTGAGGTCAAGTTGCATAGTTCACTATGCTGGCTTTCTTGGGGCTTGATGGTGTCTGTGTCAAGGGTGGTAGAACTATAGGGCCATGACCGTCACTCTGGTACGGTGTAGTGGGTTTTGAATCTGATGAGCATCATGGCCTACAAAGTGGTTGTCAACCACAAGACTGGTAGCCTGTATGCCAACATGAGAAGAAGAATTAAAGCTATGAGAACCTACATGTATAGCTTGATGAGGCATCACAATTGTTGGGCTGCCCTGACTGTGACCACTCTGGGACATGGCAGCCTGTTTGCCCATAGGGCCGGGCTATGTCTCTAACAGTCTCTAAAGTCTGATTTGGAATGTCTGACAACTCTGCATACTGACTCTGCCATGGGAGTGAATGGAATGGCTTTTGGAAGCAGATTGGTGGGTGGTTGCAATATGTCTCACAGACACATTTGCCATTGGAGACCTCAGCAGTGTTGTCTACTTTCAGGCACTGTAGTCATTGTGCTCTTGTTGCAAGTCATTCCAAATTCCATGGAGCACACTAACCCTCTTAGTTATCAACATGGTGTGGGAAGCACCTGATTGTGCCTAGATGATTGATCTGCACATCTGCTGGCTAATGCCAAGTGTCCTAGCTATATCAGAGATGGACCTGGTATCATGGCAGCACATTATCCCTCACTTGCATATACCCCCTTTGGTGGGTATGCCCACCTCAGAGGTAGTGCTGAGTTTAGATGCAGTGTGTACTAGAGACACAGTAGGAGCCAAAGGGGACTATCAGGAAGAAGCTGTCCTTCATGCCTTGGCAAGGCTCTGTGCTTAGCCTGTATCTCTTCAAGAGTCTTTCTTATGGTAGATGCAGGTGAACCCTTCCCACGTAATACTGCATAGAGTGCCACTGTGTCATTGGCCCAGGCCACTTGCATTTTGTCATCATTGTCAGCCACAGGTGCCTGCTGACATCAGAGCTATGTTGGCCTGTTGTGCTGAACCCTCCACCAATGAAATCTGTGAGAGCAGGAATACACACCACCATTGATTTCCTACTCATTTGCTTCTCTATCCTCCTAGGCATGCACTGTACTACACATTAAAGTTCAGGTATAGCAGGCTTGACATACATACTTTGTTGTACAGGCTGCTGCACTTGCAGACCAGTGGTGCCAAAAATGGCAGATATGTAGGTGGGCTATTCCTTGACTTTAAAGGTATTTGGGTGTACTGTAATATAGCTGGAAATTATGAAGGTAGTACATCTCCCAGCTGACATATGGGTGCTTGATGTCAGCCCAGCTCCCCCTTCTAAGCTACTGCCATGTATGAGGGGGCCTCTTGGCTGGTGAATGACACCAAAAACTCCCTGGCCTCAGTGAGAAACGTCTGTATAGATTATCCACCTATTATGGTGATCCTGCCTGTCAGTGTCCCATGCCTTTTTCTTTGTATGGAGTATCATATCACTAACCCTTCTTCATTCCTGTTATAGCAAAATGCTATAGCCACCTCCCCCCCCACACACAACATTCACATTCTACACCATTCTCTGGTAAACCTGTCGCAACTTTGCCCAGTAAGTACCTACCATATCTAACTTGGGGAGACAGTGCAGTTCCTTGTCTGTGTCCTTGTCTGTGTCCTGTAACATGTACATCACAATATCTGTCGGACTATGTCCCAAGCAGCCTGGGTTTGAAAAGTGTCTCTGGTAACTGACATTGTAAGCAGGAAGGATGTGTGCATGCATCTATTGGGGGGGGGGTCACTAATGCTTGGGCTTTCTTGTTTGATTGATCTCTGGTGGAGACCGATAGAACAACAGTGTGTAGTACTGCCTGTGGAAGGAAATAGCAGTCTTGTTATCAACCCCTTATGAAGGTAAGGGGGACAGAGCAACATTGACACCCACTGCATGTTTCACTAAAGGGATATCACTGGGCAGGTGCAAAGGTGTTGTGAATTAAAATGGAAACATTCTCTAGCAATATAATGCTGCCTCAGTTACTAATATCTTCACTGGCCCTCAACATATGTTGGAGACAGTTTGGGAAAATTAGGAGGCTCAGCAGACATGGTGGAAAAAGAGAGGCCCTGGAAGCAGCTGCTGGTCAGCTGTGGGAAGCCAGAAGTAGCCATCCTGAGAAAGACAGACCCACTCGGCTAGTATTAATTTCCCATCACAGAAGGTAGGAGTAGATGAGATTCATAGCTAGCTAAGTGTGTGGGATAGGTGAGGGCATCTGATTAGTTATGGTGAGATAGCTGTGTGCTTGCCTTGAACCACACAGTATGAGAAGGACTCCATATTGAATTATATATGTCAAAATAATAAGATGGACATGCACAGATTATACATGGACAGAAAGATAAACAGAGTCAAAGAGTAAGGGAATAATCAGAAAGATTGAAGTGGTTTATTTACATTTCCACAACAAATGAACCTATGAATGCCAGCTTATTCAGAATCAGTCTTTTACTGTATAGAGTGTAAAAATGGACACAGAAAGCATGATTATTTTGACTTCTTCCACATATAGACTTTAAATACCAAATTCTTCATATGACATCATAAAAAGGAAAGTATAGATACAGGAAAGTACATATTTGTTAAACTCACAGTACTGCACATTCTAAGCCTGATTCAAACTGCTGTGTTGTTGTGCTTACTGCAGAAACAGGGAACTTCCAGGATTTGTAATAATATGTGAGCTCATCATTGCATATTACTGTCAAGAATTTTTAAATATGAAAATTGATGTATGAGGCATGCATTTTCTGAAACCACAACTTAAGTGGGTGACTGTATTTTTTTGAAAAACCTTTATGGTACTGCTGCTAAGTATAAAATACTGAATATCACTTCTGGGACAAAACTCCAGAACAGCAATTTCCCCATCTGGAAATGTTTTGGACATAACATTCGTATTTAAAATGAATTGTAAAATTTGTGTTTTCCTTGCACTGACATCACTGAAGAAAAACAAAGGAAGTTTAACCTCAGTAATATAGGTATAGTGAAAGTGTCTGTTTCGATCATACACTTTAATGGCCACACAACTGCACATGTGCTAAAGTGAACCATTAAAGTCTTTGGACATAGCTAATGTTACTGTATGTGAATGTAGGTCCAGGATTCTTTTTCTTTTCTTAGCTATGTTGTTCACAATACAAATGCATGCTCATTTCACACAATCTTCTTTAAATACTTGGCACACACCCTTTTAGGTCCAATAAGAGTGTTCCTAGGATACTTTTCAGACTGTATCCAGTGGTTAAGTCCCTTTTCGCTCAGCCTTTCAGAGCTGGGACTTCAGAGCTGGGACTTGGCTGGATGCTTGTCAGATTTCATTTCACTTGGTTTGTGTCTTGAACATGGTTCAGTGATTTTGCATGCAGAAACCATTCCTGTACACCAACAAACTGATATCAATATTCTAAGTTAGACTTGGTCATTAGTTTGTCATGTTGAAAATTGTTCAGTAAGGATTCCTTTTTTGTTGGCTTGTCAGCATTGAGAAGCTCTTCTATTTGGTAGAAAAACTGAACATTTGGATTCAAAACATACTGTGACTTTGTACTGCACTGTTTCACTGGGTGGAGTTACTCCAATTATGTTTTACTGGCAAATACCAAATTTTATGATTATATGATTTATTTTATTTATTGGTGTCTGTTAGTGAGGACATATAGACATCATTGTTATTTTTCTTTGACTCACTTTCTCGTGTCATTATGGTACTGGTTTCTTGTTGTTTAGTTACTGGTATTTCTCTCTTTCTCATTGGTTTGGCATTACTAAAAGCCATTAAGTACGGAAACTGATACTTATTTAGTGCAGTAGCTCATCATAGCTTTGTGGTGTAGCCCACATTTCTGGGTTTCCCTTTGCTACTTGGTGGGAAAATCCCTTTTTGAATTAGATCATGACATAGCATCACAAGCAGGATGTTAGATGGCTTATCCAACAAGGTGTTACCTGCACAAATTAAATGCTAAAACTGTATACAAAGTTTCAGCATCAGTGATTCAGTTCTGTTTATATTTTGGGGCTTGACTAAATCATTAATTTTGATTTTGCTGAACAGTGTGGTTAACATTTGTGTCCAGAGACTACTTTTCTTTTGAAAATTGAGATTTATTAGCAGTCCCAAATAGTGGGGGTATGCAATGTGCAGTGATAAACAATGTCTGTTTTTTTTTAGTTCAGTTTTCACACTAAACATGACCACTGTCCTTTGCAAGTCAAATAGTCTAGTCAAGTATACCAAATTAGAACAGTGTGGTCAAATTTGACAAGTTTTTTTTTCTATGCATTGTTTTCTGACTGTTTATCTAGACAATAGCTCTCTACATTGTGTGCTATATAATGCTTTTATCCACTTTAGAACATGAGCAATAGATACTGTTCCTACTGTCTGTTTCCTTTCAGGGTGAGTTGGAAATGGTAATTTGTATGTTGCCAAGGTGAAGCAGGATTTTGTGAACTCTGAGGGACAGGGCATTAGTAAATGACTATCTTCAAACCATTTTTAATCATAGTATGGGGCAGCTATCAGAAATCCTTCAGCATGTATCTATCATTTAGTACCTGAAGAGAATTCCTTATTCCAGGCCAACCCTATTTGGAAATGTAGAACATTGTTTTTGATCTCTGTCATGTGACACTGGTCCTTTCCAGTCTGAAGATATCATTAACTTGACAGCATAACTTCTGATGTCTAAGTTTAGAAACAAAAGTGTTTCATTCTTGTATATGTTTCTGTTATTGCTGTTACTAAGATCTAATCAAGAATAAGGTTACTAAATACAAAATTAGTTTACTTATTATCATTAAAAATAATTATGGACGTCAGCGATCCAAAGTTCATAGGAAGGCATTATCATCTGACGTAGGAGATAGATGAGTCAAAGTGACACAGTTTGAAATAGAAAATGTTATCTAGCATATCAGCATTTGTTGGTGAGTCAGATCAAATGGCCAGGTTGGCAGCTGGACAAACCCACAAAGACCAAAACTGTAGGGTTTCTTTATTCTGAGGACACCTAACTGATGCTTCTGTGTGGGAGGAGTTTAGCTCTCACCTTTAGAAAAGCTTCTCCTATATACCTATGGTGGTCAAGGATGTTAGGTCTGAATGGACTGACAGTGTGAGTGGTGCAACAGGTAGCACACTCACCTTCAATGCAGAATGCTCAGGTTTTGTTCCCACACCAGGTAGATCAGATGCTGACACTGTGTTGCAGCATAAGGGGGGTTCTGCACTCCTGAGTGTGCTGTCCTTCAGATGAAGTTTTAAACTGAGACTTTATCTACTTGAGTTGGTGGTAGCTCGGGTGGATGTAAAAGATTCCACTGCAGTTATCAGAAAGAGCAGGATTTCTTTATTGGTTATCACATCTTATGTACATTATTTATATTATTTGTATAAAATACATTTACAATTATTTATACTTTTTATGTACAATACAGTACAGTTCCATATACTTCAATCATTCCTTCCCACCTTTTTTTCACAGCCAAAAATGTATCTTCTTCAAAATCTCAGACAATATCCATTTCCAATTAACCTTCACTTCATTGGATCTCTCATTCCATATTGTCCATAAAATATAGAATATAATTTTATCAATTTCTTTCACCTCTTTTTGTTTTATCATAATACCTATATTTGAACATAGTTATATTTAAATCTTCAACATTTTTAAACTTTTCAACATTTTATTTTCACATATGTTTCCCATAACTTCTTCACTGTACAACACTTAAAAAATACATGATTTGTTATTTTGATTTCCCCACCGTGATTAGATATGCTTTTCTGTATTCTTTTAAAGGGCATATTAGCTTTAACAGGCAGTTTACCTATTGTCAGTCTCTACAAAAAATCGTTACATTCATATATATGTTTTATACCATGCAAATCTTATTTTAATAGCATTTCTTTTTCCATTCTCTAAATGCTTCCATGGGAAAACATAATAATATTAATTCAGTATGCTCAAATACCATTCTTTTCTGTTTTTTCCTACATTATTTATATCCAGTTTCCATTAAAAAAACGTTTTGGTACTCTTTTATCTCTGCATTCACATACTTTTTCCACCTTTACCCTAAATCTATGCTATACCCCAAAAAAACTATATTTAGCTTTCAATACAAGATCTACTAAATTTCTTCTCTCTTTTTTTTTAATCCTACCTGAGCTCTATAAAGATTCAAAGAAGTTGCATTAACAATTGGATTAATACGCTAGTCCCCGTTCTTCTTTCTTAACGTATAAAATCTGTCTTGTAACTGGATTGAGCCATTATCCCCATATAAAAGAAAATACAGTGGACAATAACTCTTTCATACCTAGGCAGGATCATATATACTTGCTAAATAAGCCCATTTACCTAACAGAATTGAATTTCTTAAAATACTTTTTATATATAACAGTTTATATGACTTCCAAAACATATACATTTCTCTTAATCTCTATTTAATTCTCTTCCACTGTTTCTCTCTATGCTTACTTGCTCCAGATACTATCCCCAATATATCCATAACCTTATCATTAAACTGAATACCTTCTATATTTCCCCTAAATGCAAATCCTTTACTTTTATCTTTATTTATACATAAACCGTGTCTTTAAATATTGATCTAGTTCTCTAATGCCTTCTTCCATCCATTCCTTCTTTTAGTAACGAAGACTATATCATCTGCATAAAGTATTATTGATTCTGTTATTTTATAACTTGCAATATTTAATACTCTATTCATTTTTCTAACAACCACATTCATAACTAGTGCAAATAAAATGCTACTTTCAGGACATCTTGCCCTATGCCACACACTACTTTTATTTCTTCACTTAACCATCCATTTAATATTATTCTCACATTATTTTTCTCATATACTGGCATAATTATTTGTGTTATCTTTTCACTTTTAGTATAATATCTTAATACGTCCTATAAATATTCCTGTAGTATTCTATCAACCACTTTGTTTATATGTCCTATGATAACTTTAGTTTCCAACTTTTTATTTTTGATGTCATCTATCCACTTGTTTCATTATCCATAATAGACCATATCTTCCTTCTCTTTCTCACCAAAAGCTGTATATCCAAGCACTGCATCTACTCTATTTCCTAGTTGTTTACCTATTATTCGCTTAACAATCTTATAATCTTGTTATTCAACATTATTGGTCTCCAAGGTCTTATAATCTTTTTCTCTTCTTTTCATATGAATTTCATAATGCCAGTACAAATTTTTTACCACTCCTGCCTCTAACCATTCATTTAATACTGCTACAAAATACACTTTTTGCTATTCTTCCATATTATCATACATATATGATGTTCAATGCCATCCATCCATATAGCTTTCTCCATGTTAAGTGTTAATATTCATTCATTATATTCAAATACCATTCTCTTCTGTTTTTTTCTGCATTATTAATTTCTTCTACACTTAAAACAAAGAAACAGCACCAGAGCACTCCATGGCGATCGGACCATGCACAGAGAAAACTAGTAGCACTATAAGTAATAGTTCAAGCATGTAGTATAAAATCCAAGGTTTATTGGAATTCCAGGCTAGCGCTTTCACCCTCATGGGCTTCTTCAGACCTTTTACATCTCATAAAAGTAATGCTAACATTTATACTAAAGCCTCTAAGACATCATTCTTTAAGTAAAATAGTGTTCACCTGTACGGCTTCATTCAAGAACAGTTTATAAATACTCAACCACAAAGCAACTTCTAAAGTTAAAAATTGGTGAAATGATAATGTTATTAGAGATTTGATCTGATAGGGAGAGCATTCTCTTGATGTTTATCTTCTGCATTTGCTTTATATTTGTCATTTTTGACATTTTTCACATTTCTTACAGTTTTTTAACAATGTTTGATGATTGTGATTCATAACCATATATTTAATTAAGCTTGGAAAATATTCATGTTAGCTTTATTAATAGTGTTAGATTATATATGTAACCCGGGCTAACTATCCACTGGTAAAAACCATGAGGGCATTGTGCTCTGAAATGTTAGGCCCCAAATAAGTTGACTTGAATAATGTAATTAACAATAGTCAGCAAGTGCTAATCATATAAATTTTTTGACAGGTATTGAATGAATCTAACAAATTATTAGTGACTTATTTCGAGTAGCTCCAACTGATTATGAAGTAGGCTAACAGATATGGCTAGCCCTCTTATATGGGTGATACATTTAGGTTCCCTCACATCACTGTAATGATGAAACAGTAAGTTAGCTATAATAATGGGAATAGCTTTAATGTTTTTTAACATAATTTGAGAATAGCTATATCGGACAAGGCTTCTAAGTCATAACAACAGAGATCTTATTTAGTGACTTTGGTTTCACTCAATATGAGTTTTCGTGTTATCTGAAAAGTCCTAGAAGTCAGTTTCTTCATCATGAAGATAAAGTCTTAGACTTCTATGCCCTTAGAGTTAGATGATGAAAATGAAATTCATTTAATGAATATTATTCATTTATTTATATATTTATATTTATTGTTGAATGTATTTGATTTTATGCTTTTTAATGTTTTAATAATGCTCAGCGCTATATGTATATTTATAGAAGTTAATGTTTACACAAGTTTTACTACCATTACATGATTTGTTTTGAACAGTATATAAGATACGTCTCAAAACAAAAGGTTAAGGTCAAATTTATGTTTTTATTGAGGTTTACTAGTAGTTTTTATATGATATTGTAACATAACATTAAAGAAATTGATGAAGGTTTTTTATATAAGACAGATCATAAAATGTTTTTATTTGTTTTTATTTGTCAGCAGCATGCGTAAAAGCGCCGACTGCTTTACATACTTTTAGAATGTAGCATTTCAGATATAAATGAAACTTCTTACAGGTTAACAAGAATTTGAACCTGAGAAAGGATGAATTATTTAGTAAGATGTAGTAAAGTTATGAACGAAATGTTATGTTTCTTTTACTTCAAGACTATTAATTAGACCTTTGATTGAGGAAGCTTTTCCATAGGCTGATGATTATTTTAAAAGGATCAACATTTTGTGAATTAATTGAGATCTGAAGAAGCGTGCGCATCCAGCACGTGAAAGCGCTTATCTTGTTTTATCTAATAAAAGAACTTGAACTTCTCGTGGTGTGTCCAGAGGTTTATACTTCATATATATATATATATATATATATATATATAAAGTATATGTATTTATAAGTGTGTTTGGTGACTTGTGTTGTGTTGTTGGCCAAGATGGTTTCATGTACTGCAACATCAAAGAGGTCAGAAAGATACTTACCATGAGGCAATCATTTTCATAGTAAAAGAAAATTTAAAAGAGAGTGTCCCTGGAGTATAATAAAGATTTAATGAATGACAAATTAAATTTGTATGAATAAGTTATTCATTAGGTAGCTGGAACCTTGGAAAGTACTGCAGGTTAGTAGTAGCCACCAAGTAGGAAATTTATCCCATCATGATTATATTTAGCCTAGTGTAGCCAGGCAGTGACCTCATCATTTGTTGTATGTGAGAAGTATTGTCATGATGAGGTCTGGCTTGTGGCAGAACAGGGTTGTAATACCGCTGTCAAGATTGCTAGTGACTTGTCATGTGAAGCATTAGCTTAGTTTTTACAGACTGAAAAAGTAAAAGCATATAGACAGTTAAACTCAAAACCATTTCCTGTTCTAGCTATTACCAAACCAATTCTTGCCTGCCAAGCACATAGGCAGGGTTTCTCTTCCCAGTAAGGCCATCCATTTCTTTCATTTTGCAGCAGAATTAAATCTACAGTTGAATTGAGCAAGCTTTTCAGATAATTTTTTTACTGAACCAAATCTGCACGTGAAAGGAAGTTTGAGTCCTGATATAGTAAGCTTTATTGGGACTACTTCACTGACCACTTTTAATGGACAGACAAAGTTCTGAGTGCTAATATCTTCAACCAAGACGTACTGAAATGTAGAAATGAACAGTAGTTAAGGCTGATAGAACTACCGAGTCTGTCTTCTTCCTGTATTGCCCTCTCTAAAATGTAAAAGAGCATTGTGATATTTGTATTCTTCTTAAACTCTCTCACACTTTTCTGGTTTTGGATTTTCTTTTCTTCCTTCTCTGGATCTCTTTTTGTTTTTGCATTAACATTTCCTGTAAGGGGTGACACAATTTATCATTGCTTATCATTGGTGTTTCATAATTCTTGATTCTTCAGTTTAGATCTTGATGGGGTGGGACTTATTTGTGGAATCTATATTACATGCTTTCCCTGTGTTTGTAGAGGCTTTTCCTGTGTGCTCCAGTTTCTTCCCACATCCCAGAGATGTACTGCAGTTGTGCAGGCAATTCTTCATAGTCAGGGCCTATGCCATGCATGCATGTGTGTGTGTGTGTTTGTGTGTGTGTGTGTGTGTGTGTGTGTGTGTGTGTGTGTGTGTGCATGTGTGTATGTATATCTGTCTGTCTCCTTCACTCTGTCTGCCTCTGCTTATCTGTCTGTATTTATGTGTGTCCTGTAATGAGTTGACAACTCACGCACAATAAATTTCTATGCCTTGCACTCACTGACTGCCAATATAGTCTTAGACTTCGCCATGAACCTTTACTGGATTAAATGAGCATTTGAAGAATTAATGAATGTATTTCTGCAAAAAAAAAAAAAAAAAATCAGTTGGGTGCAATGGCCAGGAATCCATTATATTTTTCAATAGGGCAGACAAGAATGTTTCAGCTTGTCCACTAATAAATGCTTTTTTTTTTCAGTACATGAAGATACATTAATTTATTTTATTAATTTAATATTTGTTAATTGGGTAAGTGAGCTGGTTCATGGATCCTTTTCCGCCAGGACCTGGGAAATTAGGCAAAGAATTAATACATCATGCAAAACCAGTTCATCAAATACAACAAAGATCATCAAGCAACAGGTCAGTATGTAATAACTGGCAACGCTCATGTTATGCATGCAGGTACGTAGTCGGGTAGCTCATAATCACTTACTTACTACTTGACAAGTCACTTAACCAGACAGTGCTCTTGAGCAACTGAAAAACTGGATAGGTTATCCAGTCATCTTTTGGGCCACATGTTTGTTAACTACATATGGACCTATCGTACACAAAATTGGCAAAGCCAGGAATAGTGTACAGTCTTGAATAGTAATCTTTGACTAATATCATTCTAGATGTGTGGTTCAGCAATACCTGCATCATTTATACATCATTTTCCATATCTGTAATTCAGAATACTACTGATGACTCTAATCAATGCAGTAGAGTCGAACTTTGTCCATTTAGTGGTGCACACCTACAGCTTTGTCTACTTTTAGCCTGTTTGTTTTCTGTGTGTTCCTGTAGGTATTCTGACCTTAGAGATGACTGTCTTTATGCTATTTATTCCTGTTCTGCATTTTTCTGCATGCCACAAAAGTACACTTACAAATACTGATTCATTGTGGTAAGTACCAAAAAAGAGGCATGAAAGTAGCAGTCTTTTTACAGCCTCATTTCAATAAATCTGAGTCTTTTTTTTTCTTTTGCTTACTTCTGACCAAGATGGTTGTTTTTTTAGACAAATAATGACCTGTTATAGAAACAACACACAATTATAGATACATACCATTAAGATCCTAACCAATAAACCATATTCTGAAGTTCCCTCCAAACTCAAGGAGGGCAGCACAAAATAGGCCGAGGGAGAAAATGAGAATGCCTATCCTGTGATCTGGGTTTTCCCCGAAGAAGGAAATTATGCTACTCGGCTTGACATGTAGAAGAAGTTCAGAGGTGGGGGGGGGGTACACTGGGATATAAAACTATCGTATCAGTGCATCATATTTGTTGATAAAGGTTTAGCTCTTTTAACTGTGCATTTGAGGAACAATTTGTTCTGTAACATAATAGGAGGTCAAGGAAGTCTAATTTTCCTTGGCTTGAAAGGCTAGATACAAATTGCTATGGAAGAATCTCTAAGAAGCCAAGTGTCTGGGAGTGGGCTGCCAGTCTGTCTCGATAAGTGAGGGTCCTGAAGCCACTGATGTTTTTAAGTAGGAATATTTGTTTCTCAAGCCGAATCCTAAGTTTCAACTAATATAAAGCCCAAAGGGGAATTATATTCAGTAATGAATCTGGCAAGAGATGAGTATAAGGGAATTGAGACATCGGTGGATCTAGCAGAAATGTGTTTAGTAATTAGTTGAATCAGATATAAGTGGAGACCTGATGGTCATGAGATAAGGCTTTATCACCAAGAGTGCCTGGACCGGTTAACACAGTTTCAGATTGAAGGGGTGTGTTGTTTAAAGTGTACGATGCGGAAAAGTTTGGTTCCGGAAATGAATTATACTTCATTTCTTCACATTTACTTTGTGGCAGTTGTGCCTGCAGCAGCTGTTAACATAACCTCACCTATGCTGAGACAATTGGAAGTCAATGAAGGAAAGAATAACTAGACCCAATTTACACCCATCTGCAAACTTAGACAGTCATAGGCTAGGAGTGGTGACTCAGAGGCCTAAAAAAGGATGCCATATAAGAGCAGACCCAGCACTGAGCTCTGTGGTACACAACTGATTAACATTTTTGCTTTCAGAAGTAGCACCTACAACCTACAGGTTCAGCCAGACATTGTGTTAACTATCTACTACACAACATATGGATTTATATTCAGATTTGCAAGTCTGTCATTAATGCCACCATAGTGTGAAAGCCTTTGCCAGGTTCGCATGTACTCTGTGTACGGAGTAACCAATATTCACTCGTTTGGTAGCTTTTTGAAGATAATAATGAGATTGAGTAGGCGGTAACTGCCTTTGACAACCGAGAACTGATGTCCAGGGTTAAGAGATTTTCAATGTCCAGATTAATGAGGTCCAAGATAATATTTTCCATAGATTTACCTATAAGGCTTATTTATGACACTAATGGGTCTATAGTTATCAGATCTGTGGAGGGGGCCACCCTTCTATAGTGGCACTACAGTGTCTGTTTTCCAGGTTTGGAAATGTAACCCTTGGAGAGGCTTAGAGTAAAAAGGTTATCTAGGGGTTCAGATTGAATTATCACTAGAGATATTTTTATTGTAAAAAAATGAAAATACATGTTTTATGAGCTGAAGTTCAGAAATTACACCAGGAGGTGTCATTTGTGACCATTGCAGTCATTCTGATATACATTTGTGCTGCTTGTTTATATATATATATATATATATATATATATACTACATTAAAACAGATTCTGAGTGTAAAACCCTGAATATATTGAACTGGCTGATTTACTTCTAGTACGTATTCGAAAAAAAAAATGCAGTTTATGATGAATTAGTGTTGCGGCCCAAAATGACAAATTGCATGAATTCTCATTTTTTTAAGTACTCAAGACAACTCAGATTATAGTATTTTAAAGTTATATCCCTGAAAAAAATGGTAAATGAGCATTCTTGCATATCAGCATTTCACTTGGTGTTAGACATGAGCTATTTCTTGTTGAGTATCCTGTAGCACATCAAATGATTGCAAATGAACAGAAGTAGCTATTGGTAAGTTGTACATGCAGAGGGAAGCGGCACTCATGTTATGAAAAGTGGCTGTAAGTCAAAGCTTGGCAAATCCATGATCCTTCCTAGACACAGCACTGTCATACACATCAAGTAACATTTATGGAAAATAGCAGCAGATTACAGAAATGTAGAGTTCTCTAGAAATCATTAAACTTTCCGGTGTAATAGTACACCTTGCAGTCAGATTAGGGAAAGTTCTAATTGTAAATAAGTGTTTGCTTCACAACTCATTTTAAAAGTTGAAACATTCCACACAGTGTACAGTTTTCATAACAGGCAGCAAGTTCTGGCTACAGTACTATACATGAGAAAGAGGTCAAATGTGTCAGGGTTCTGCTTCTAGTCTAAAAATGTATGTCTGGGGGTAGATTTAATGATTGTATGTTGTATTGAACTTTGCAGATAAAGCTCACCTGCATATATGGGCTTGAAGAAGTTGAGTTACACATACACAGACAAAATGATAGCCTTGGGCAAAGTGGTGGTGGTGGGGGGTGCAAGTACCTCATACCCTCCAGGTTGGGAGCTTGACCATTTTTATACCATTACTGAATATAACATCCTCCAATGTCAACACAACCTTACTGAAAGCTTGGCTTATTTATATAAAGTGCTTAACCATATTTTTGATGGGTCCCCTTCAAAACATCTAAACCTATAACATCTAAAATTATAACATTAAAACTCTTAACATCTAAAACCCCAAAGCTCTAAATCCCATAGCATGGAATTTCATAACGTCTGAAATGTGCATGGCAACATCGAGCACTACATATCATATTAAAATAACATCCCCTCCACATATAACACCAAACTAACAAACACACTTTTTGCAATGTTTTTGTAGGGGGCAATACCCCCTGCACCCCCATGTCGGGGCTATGCCCCCCACCCCCCTGTAAATTAAATATACCAACTCCAAAATCGCACGACAGTGGGAAAAAGTTAATTTCCTAACCCCACTGTATCACGATCACCATAAAGAATGTACACATAATGTCTATATCACTTACCTGTATGGCCTAAAAAATACATACAGAGTGGCAAAATAAACACTATATAAATAACAAATTCCTACACTATATAAATAATAACTATTGAAATAAAAACTACAACATCTCATAGTGACACCACAAGATCAACAGATTAAACTATAACATTTACACGTTTGATGATACACCATTACATATTATTCATTTTTTGATGTTATGGGTTTTAGATGTTACGGTCTCGATGTTTTGATTTTAGATGTTATAAGTTTTAGATGTTTTGAAGGGGAACCATTTTTGACATGTGACGGTACACATTCAGTGTGGATCTTACTAAATGATTTGGTTCTCTACACTATTAACTATTTACGACCAAGTTAAAAACATGAAAGGGATGGGTAAGAAGAGAAAGTGCAGATGAAAAGCTGAAAGAGACATTTGCACATAGTTAGACACTAATTAAAAATGGCACAAAGTACTTTCCACTGATTTTCCTTTTTACTGGTTGTCTATCAGATGATTGACCTAACCTGTACCAAAACTGGTAATGCTGGCAAAACAACACCCACATTCACAATGCCAGAAACATAGTATTCTGAACTCCCAGACTTGCATGTTAGCACTTGTTCCTGGGTCTGGAGAGGTAGGGATATTTGGGATTTGGTGTATTACACTGTTTTGGGTTTCAGTCTTGTGATTGTCAATATTGTTATCTTGGCATTACTAGTTTTAGTATGGGTCATGCCATGCATCTGATAGACAACCCTTTTTACTTCATCTGTCCCTAACAGCTAGACCCTCAGTAGTAAAACATTTTATGCTAATCAGATGTTCAGCAGACCTATAAATAACAAAAATAGTACAGAAGGAAAAAGACAAAAGGGAAAATGGCAACAGACAAGAGAACAGTGGAGTAAAATATGCCCACAGCAAAACAAAATAATAAACCGAAGAATAATAAAGCAGCATTGGTCAAAAAACACTCATTGGTTCTGATAGGATAACCCCCCTTTCTTTGAGGCACATGGAGTTCATGATAGTAGGAAATGCTGTTGAGGGGATAAAGCCCTCTGTATGGGGGGCTGTATAGGGCTTTACCCCTCCCTCCAGGAAAAAATGCTAAATTTAAAGTCTGCTTCTTATGCATAAAACAGGAATTTGGCAAAATGGTTATCACTGGTAATGAAATCATTTAGCTGTTCGTATCTGTTGTTCATAGGTTCATAGGTGTTTACTAGACTAATGACCACAAAGGCCTTTTTAAGCCTAGACATGCATCCTGAATCTCTGACAAGTTCTGACACCATTGGTAAGTGTAAGCATGGGCCTGGGAGATGAACCATTTACAGGTTACCTGTTTGCAGAGATGTGTGCCAAACCAGGGATGCATTTCTGGTTTCCCATCCAGTTGTCCAAATTGCACTTGAATTGGGTTAGGGAGGAACTCTGCTTCACATGGATAGGGAGCCTTTTCCATAGATGGGGTAGTCTCTGGGATACATACCTATCTCTCCAGCAGGCCCTATTTATATCACAGGCAAGGTTTAAGTCTTTAGAACGGGTAATTCTGGTACTATTTGTTTTGTGGATATGCAGAAGTTCCATCAGAGTGGGGTCTGACAATATAGATCTCCCCTCAAAAGCCTGTATGAGACAGAATACAGGCATAGGGCCTTGAGGTGGTCAGCATAGGACATATTACTTAGCCCTGTATTCTTTTAGTGAGGAACCTCTGTGGATGTTCCAGTTGTTGGATATGCTTGTTTAGATACATACCAAAGGGGGCACTGTACTCATGAATGCTGAATACAGCGGAACAATGACTTTCTCGAACTTAGATGCCATACCTTTGTTTATAAGTTGCACAACACAGAAAGATTTCCTCACCACTGTAGACACGTAATGATCAAAAGCTAGATTACTATCCATGTGTGTCCCCAAGTCCCTGACTACTGGGTCAACTCTAAGGGGTGTGCTGTCAATATAATAATTACCAGGAATGGATGACTTCCCAAAGGATACTATTATGCATTTCTTGGCATTTAGTTTTAGTCCATGGTTCTGACACCAGTTGTTTGTCTGTGTCAGCCCCTTCTGGAGAACATTTGCGTCAGTATGAGACTGAATGACAGCTCCTAATTTGCAGTCATCTGCAAATTTAGGCAGCCAGAGATCCCTGACATTGGCTTTGACATCTGAGAAGTAAATGCCAAAAAGTAGCGGTCCAAGGACTGATCCCTGAGAGACTCCACTTGTGACTGGCCTCTTTGTAGAGGTGGACTCCCCAATTCTAACTTCTTGGGTTCTGTCTGTGATCCACCGGGTGACATACAGGTTTGTACCTAACCTCTTGAGTTTGTCAACAATGCCTGAGTAGGGTATTGTGTCAAATGCCTTAGCCAGGTCAAGGTAGGCAGTGTGAACGATTTTGCCCTCATCCATTGCTTTGGTGACCTTATCAAAGAAATCCACCAGACTGACTAGGCATGATCTGCCCTTGATAAAACCAAACTGCATTGGGTTCAATGTCTGGAGGTTTTCTATATCTCATTGATCATCTCTATGATAATTCTTTCAATGGCTTTACATATAAGACTAGTGAGACTTATGGGTCTGCAATTTCCAGGGTCTGTAGATGGCCCACATTTGTGCAGAGGGATGACTGCTGCCTTTCTCCATTCTTGAGGCATGAAGCCTGTTTGGAGGCTACAGTTAAGTAGTAATTATAGAGGCCATGATAGGTCATGTTTCATGCTATTTAGAAGGCAACCTGGGATATTGTCTGGGACCATTGATGCAATGTTCTTGGTCTTAGACAGAGCATTAAGGATCTGTTCCCTAGTGATAGTAGGGAGAGTTACATTTGATAATATTTCCTGAGGGAAGGTTGAGGAGGAGAGAGGAGTAAAGGTAAAGCTGAACTTATCAGCCAGGAGGTTTGCTATATCTTCTGGCTCAGTATAGGTGGCTCCATTTGCAATGAGCTTTGCACACAATTGTGTATTGCCCTTGAGGACATAGCTAAAGAACACTTTGTGGTTTTCCTTGGTCTGGGAGGCCAAACATACCTCAGATTTGGCTTTGGTAGACTTTATTTGTCCTCTGAGTTTTTTGTGTAGTTTGATGAGAGTGCTTTTATCCTTCTGGGTGCTACACCTCCTAATTTTTGCTATGATTTTCTTCCTCCTGTTGTACATCCAATTGATTTTGTGAGTCCACCAGGGTGGCTTGTTTTTTGAGTTAGTCCTGTACTTCTTCCTAGTAGGTACAACTGCCTTTGTGCAGCTATTATCATGCTTGTACAGGGTTTCTGTGAACAGTTGTATGAAGACATCATTCCTTTTGGAACTTTGTGTAGCTGAATGTCTAGAGGCATACTAATCATAGCTGAAATAAAGATCAGTTTCACAGTTCTTGATTTTCTGATTTACTTCCCAGTTGAGGTGCCTTCTGTGTGGGTTCTAGATGTTGTCTTTGTGTCTGTATGGATTATCGCATCCATCTCAAGTTTCCTTCTACAGTCCAAAGACATGCTAACTGACAAATTGGCAATCCTGTGAACTATCTGATAGTATGCGTGTGTGTTTGTCTGTGTCTGTACACATTTATACATCATATGGGCTCTCTTCCAGTACCAGGTAGTTGGATTAATTTTCCAGTACTGACACTGCAATGCAGCATAAGGGGGTGATAACTTCCTGAGTGTGCCATTCTTCAGAGGAGAGATTAAACTGCGGCCCCATCTGCCTGAGCTGGTAATAGCTCAAGTGGATGTAAAAGATCCCAGAATACTTATTAAAAAGAGTAATGGGAAGTTCCGTAATGCCCTGGCCAAATTTCCACTAGTCAGTATAAAGACCAGCTTGGGTTTCCCCTCTGAAATGTGGTCGTTATTCTTGTGGGACTTATCTGATTAACAAAGTACAAATCATAAGATTATCATCATCATATGAAACCCATCATAAGAAGGGCTGGCATCTCAACAAGATTGGTTGAATGCCTTACTCTACCTGCTTCTACAATCCTGGCATCCAAACCCATGATTATTTTTTAATATATGGTTCTTCTATTTAAGGGCTATTGCTGTCCAAATGTATTGCAGTATGTTTGGAAAAGACCACCATATAAAGGAATTCCTAACAAAAACAGCAGATGCCACTGCTGTTGGTTTGGTAGGTGGTAGCAATATTGTAACTAGGACGGGTTGAAAGGGGCAATCTGCCTAGGCCTTGTCTTGTTGAGAGCACAGTTTGCAGATATAAAATGAAAAAAAAAAACAATATTTTTAATTAAATATCTTTTTTCCCCTTAAGGGAACAGCAACATGTACATTCTAAATGGCCATCCAAGATGCTACTGTGAGCCTCCCACCACTGCTTACATCATTATGCTTGGGCAGCGCCCTCTGTGATTGGCTGAGCAGGTAGAGCAGGTAGTGCTGCAGTGCAATAAAGGCAGTCTCTTTAGTTAAATCTTTGGCGCACACTGGGAGTTGAGGGATATCCTGTTTTGGGTATCAAAATCACTCACTTTGGGTGCATTTGGTGTGTGGGGAGAGAGAGATTGAATAGGCAGAAGAAAATGAGTCTGTAAGGTTAGTAGGGCTTCTTACTACTAGTAGTATGCTTCTTGTGCATTCACGGGCAAAATACTGAAGGGATTGTTGGGGAAAAGTTTAGTTTTGGTACTTCTGCATACTTGGACAGACTGCTGAATAGGTCATTTGGGAAAATGTTTCATTTTGGTGCTTGTGCATACTTGAACTGACTGCTGAAGGGGTCGTTGGGGGGAAATGTTTCATTTTGGTGCTTGTACGTACATACTTGGACAGACTACTGAAGGGGACACTTCCGGAAATGTTTCATCTTGGTGCTTGTGCATACTTGGACATAGTATTGAAGGAGTTGCTTGGGAAAATATTTCATTTTGTAGTCAGTCAAGTGCTGGCGCATATTTGAACATACTACTGAGGGGGTCACTTAGAGAAATGGTTCATTTTTGGATTCAAGCAAGGGCTTAGGCAGACATGGGCTAGATACTGAAGGGATCCAGGACATTTAGAGAAAGAAAGCAAACAATTCAGCTACACTGCTTGATAGACAGCAATGTCGCAAAGTCAATCATAATTTTAATGTATATTATCCTTTATTTTAAGTGATAGTAAGTCCTTCACTATGACTCACAGAAAATTAAACCCCTTGATGATCAGCCTCACTGAAATTTAAGATTTTTGCACAGGGGGTAGGCTCCCCTGTCTCTCCAATGTAGGGGTGTACCACCCATATCCTCCAAATTTATATTACTTATCTTTTTTTGCCCTTTGAAAAAATAACATTGTGTCTCTGCCTCATGAAAGCAGTGTGTGGGGGGTACCTCTCAACTTCTTAGCACAACAAATCTGGACAATGCCTAAATGAATGGGGTCAGAGGCCCAAAAATAGGGACAGGTTTCAAAAATGTATCTTATAATGATTAAACCTAGCTGCTAAAATTAATAACAGGATTTGTATTAGTGTGCTTTTACTGAAGAAAATGAAGTCTGAAACACAAATATATGTCATTATTTAATGAGTTCAGTCCTGATTAAGTCTCTTGTATGAGATGAAAGGGCTCATTTTATTTTTTCAGGTTGTTTTAATAAATTAATTCTTGGACCATTTCTGGACCCTCATTTGGCATCGATTCTCTTTGGTTTCAAAATGTGGACATTTTGCAAAAATCTGGACAGTTGAGAGGTATGGTTAGGGGCCAGGGCCAGGGCTAAGTGTTCAGCATTTGTTGCTTAATACTTTTAAAGTCCATTTGTTGCGTAAGTGAACTAAGGAGAAAAATCTGTCAAAATAGTTTTAATCAATTTAAAATGAGGTATCACTATGCTCTGTATTCTTAATAGACTTCTTGAGGTAACCATTGGAGTATGTTAAATTAATCACAATTACTGCAAATCTGCAAAATAATAAGTTGCACCCAAAGTATTATATTGTATGTGTGTGCCAGATATTGATGTAGGGCTTTTGACACCCTTCTTTGTCCATTGGTGTTTAAACAGCTGAAGAGTATCATAAACTACAATAGGTACAGGTAATGCAGTATACACAGTCATTGGATTTGATATTTAGGAGTATTACTGTTTTTTTTTTAATAAAATGTGTGTTTATAATAAAATGAAGATAAGTTTAGCTCACACTTCCTTTATTGATGACTACCATGCTTAAGATCAATGCCAAGAAATGTATAGTTATCCCCTTTGGGAAAAAACATGTACCCATGAATTACCACATAAGTGGCAGTACACTAAGCACCGAAAGTGTGATAAAAGACTTAGGGACACAGGTGGACAGTGGTCTCACCTTTGATAACCACATTGCCACAGCAGTCAGGAAACCCTTCTATGTGGCACAACTCATCACTAAGGGCTTTTCATCCAGAAAAAAGGAGGTCATTGTCCCACTGTACTCATCCCTTATTAGACCCATTCTAGAATACAACTCTCCATTTGGTATGTACCTCTCAAGACATCTGCAACAACTGGAAAGGCTGCAGAAGTACCTTACTAAAAAAAATCACTGGCCTAAAGCAGATGCCCTATGCTGACTGTCTAAAAAAACTCCACCTATACTCTGTCGCATATCATCTACTCAGAGGCGATTTCTGCTTAACATACAAGGCCATGTCAAACCCAGAGCTGTTGGACATGCTACACTTAAAGAAATCCCAATGCCTCAGAGACACATGCTCTAGAGATCCAAACCTTGTCATCACTATGAACAACACATACTGGAGGGATAGGTTCCTGACACAGAGACTCCCCAGACTCTGGAATAGACTGCCAATACATGTCCAGCAGAGCACCTCTTTGGCCGTCTTCAAAAGGAACCTCGATGATTGGATGGGAGATGGGAAATTCACCCTGGGGATCACGTCAGTTGCCCTGCTAGACAGGGCTCCAGGGAAGTAAATACTGTGGGAAGAAATAGCCAGGGAATTGTTATGGCTAGGCTTGTATAGGCCCTAGGGCCAATAGCCTAATGTCAACCTATGAACCTAAACATGATAATTGTATATATACCTACGATGGTTTATTTTGTGCAGTAACAAAAAAAAATTGTGTGTGTGTGTGTGTGTGAGTTCATGGGTTAGTACTAGGCTATCTACCTTTATGGGGCATTTTAAGCATAGCCATATTTCCCATCCCAAAAGTTAGAATCAAACCCTGTGCCTTGTGCATATCCAAAAAAAAAACCCATTATGACTCATACTGTCAGAAGCAATTTAGTCCAAGGGACTATTTTTTTCTTTTTTCTTTTTTTTTTTTCAGTTTTTGTTTCTTCTGTTGCTTACTTCCTTATACTTTGCATTTATTTTTATTTGCTATGTTTGCTATGTTTGAGGGGGTCATTTTATAACCAAAATACGGCACTTGGATGTACAGCCTATATTGTCTAGTAGAGCACAACCCCATTGCTAAACAGTAAACACACTCAGTGTAAGTGTCTGATATCTTAATCTTATGCTACTGGGGAATGCTGTTCACAGACAGTAAACCACACGTTGCTGTGTAGATGATCCGGTGTTCCCTGAACTAGCAGTAAGTATTAAAACATCGTGTTACAAGAAGTTGCCAATATGATGTCAACTTCAGGTACAAATGGTGTTGCAATGTACATTTAAACTTTTTTGTGCAGTACGCATACATACATACAAATATAAAATATGTTGAAGGGTCAGGATGTATATTTTAGCTGCTTCTCCCGTGGGCCATGATTTTTATGTCTGTGCAACAGTTAGTTCATCTTTTCTGTGTTGCAGTTCATATTTACCAAACTATTAATAGTATAACTTGTTATGCTGCTGTTGGCATTTGGATTTTATCTGGAAAGAGATGTGGATTGTGCTGAAATCTGCTTTAATTTCAATATCTATGTGGTTTCTTTAAATTGCTAAAGCTGTGTTGTGGTTGGTTATTTATCACGCGACAGTTAAATGATTAACTCTAAAAAAGCTTTAAACTTTCAGTAAAACTTCCTGTTTGGACATACTTTTGAGCCTCTTGGTCTCGTGTTTTTTTGTGAATAGTTATTGTCATGGTATTTTTCCCAATCCTGTTAAAGTATTTATTTTTTTTTTTTTGAAATAAGAGTGGGGTGGGGGAAGCACCATATGGTATTGGGTATTGCCCTGGACTGTAAATAGCCTAGATACTGCTCTGGGTGGTAGCCGCCCCAGTGATGCTTACTTTTTGCATGGTCACTACTCCTTGTGGTGAGGAATGCCTGATCCGCATTAAGCACACTGTCCAATCAGCATGTACAATAATGTGCTAGCATTGTAAAACTAATAAAGTAACTAACTGAATGATCAGCATGCAGTATGTTGCTATGTGCGGTGCAGCTCTTGCAAGCAGTATACAGATGGTGAAATGTTTTATCACTTATCTGACAGAGAGATAAGTGTAATGTCACAGTGTTAATGCTTAAAGCAATGGATGGAAGTACTGTGGCATCTGTGCTGTGCTGATTTGTTTGATTGATGCATTGGAATGTTTAGTGCTACATTAGTGTGGGTGCACATGTTTTTGTCACTGCAGCTGTGGGGAGTAGTATGTCTGATCCTAGCGAAATGGTTCATCATGCATAGAAGTAGTGCAGTACTGCTAAAATTGGTGTGCGTAGAGTTAGAGGTAGTAACTGTCTATTAATGCCTGCAAACAAGGGCTTGATTTTTTTGTAGCGATTTATTCCATAAAGGAGTAGAATGTTAGCATTGCACTAAGTGGCTATGTAGTGTGGTGATGTGGAGATGTAGGTGCTAAAGCTGTAGCTGTGCCATTGTACATATATTTGATTTTTCTTGCACTGCACAAATATGTATAGGAATATAATTGCAATGGATTGTTGTACAAAGGAGTGGAATGTTGGTGCTGTATCAATCTACTACTTAAGACATTGTGTGGGTTTAGAGTTGGTTGCTGTATAGTAATATCAGAGTAGAAACTTTTTTCCAGTGTGCCAAAAGTTAGTTGTGATGTGTTGGTGGTGCAAGGTAGTGAATATTTGCACTACACTGAAGTACTACAGTGACTATAAACCTAATTTTCAGATGGCTACAATATTCTGAACATCTTACATTATTTAATGTCAACACAGCACATAAAGGCATCCTAGGTAACGAACACTACTACAGTGAGCAAGACAGTTATCCATCCATTTATTCACTCATTCTGTTTCTATAGTCCATAGTTCACAATTCTTAAATAACCTTGACTAAATACATTTATGCTGTTTGACTGTTTACCACATCTGAAATTTTTAATACAATTTAAAAATATTTTGCCTAGCTGAATTATGTCTCATTTATTTAAATATTTTGCCTAGCTGAATTATATCTCATTTATTTAAACATTCTTTTTTATAAACAATCAGGGACACTAAATATATTTTTTTTCCAGGAAAAATCTCAGTAAATCATAGAGTTTGACTGTTTGAGAATTGAAAAATCATGGCATTTTCACAGAATTTGGCAATGTAGGCCAGAGAACCATTTCACTGCAAGATGTGTTTCTGCTCATATTTATTATTTATAATAATGCCAGCTTGCATTATTGAGTGTTCTGTGGCTAGAACCTGTTTAATTTTCAATATATATATTGAGTCAGATTAAAGTTATAATGAAATAACCATAATGACTGGAAATTACATTTAAACATCATGGGTATAATTCCTGGATTTTGTTTCATGAAAACGGAATTACATTTTTTGAAACTCAAGAATCAGTGACCCCTATAAATAATGCTGGTTATTATGCCATGCAGATCATTCCCTGTTCCCTACAGTTATGCAATACACTATGCAAGACAACATTCAACAATAACAAATGTTTAATCATTGCAAGGCACAGATGACTGTCCACTTTCCCAAGTATCTGTGGCAGAGGAATTCTGATGCATCTGGTTTAATTCATTCATGCCCACAGTGATAGTTATACTTTGCTCTAATTCGTACCTATTTGATTTGGCTTGTATCTTATTCAAGCATTAACATAGTGTAAAGGCAGTCACAAAATGGTTTCTTAAAAAATATATAAATATTGTGAACAAACTTAAGTATTCTATTGATGTTAAAATTAAGTAAATATTGTAAATATGTGCTGTAAGTAGAATTGCTGCTTTAAGTACTTAGGAACCATTTATTAGGCAAAGAGGATTCCTGCATGCTTTTATTAGATTAATTAAGTGATGTTAAAAAATGGTAGAGCTGTAGCCCTACCAATTCCTATTGTTTATGGGACTGTGAGATTTTGAAAGAAAGAAAGTGCTGTATGTTTTTCTGTGTTTATCATTACAAAAAGTTAATTTTCCTGGGTGCATTTGTATGTTTAAGGAAATTCTGCAACACTAAATATTTATTTCATTTTAAAGTAAAACTGTGGTAATTTATGAACTCGTGGACTTTGATGCATTGATATACTACATTGGTGGATGCAGTGGGCAGTTTTATGTAATTATTTATGCCAGAAATCCTAACTGTCCTTTCGCTGTCAGCATAAAATCATTACATTTTGAGCTGATTTACTCCATCTGAGGAGAAAGTATTGCAGTATTGTTATGACTTTCCAGTCCTCTGGTGTGTGATGTGTTATGATATAAGTGCACTACACTTAACAACATCTGTCAAAATACCAAGATAACTACAGTTGAGCAACTCTTACAAACCATGGTCACTGCTGCTGAGGGCATGCTTTCCATTGTCAAAGCTATGTCAGTGTCAAAGACAGTTCCACCATTGAAATGTTTTACCAGAGATGAAGAGGTTAAGACTTTAATGCATGCTTGGTGGCCTTTGAGCCACAAATATATCCACTAGGAGAGATATGACTGGAGTGACTGGGCTAGGATTCTTTGGCATAGCTTACTGCCTTTAAAAGACACCATGTACATGGAGGGAAGTAAATGTCATAATTATGAAGAAATAGAGAATTCATTGTTAGTCCAAGCTGATTTTGCATATGAGACATATGTTCAAACAATTCATGAACAGGCACTTCTTCCTGACAAAGGAAGTAAGATTAGGACTATTTCATAGGTTCAAAGGTTCCCAGGTCTATTATGGTTTGCTCCCAAAATGCCAGCAGATTAAAAATAAAGGCACAGATGTTAGATATTGATTGATTAAAACAAAGCAAAAAAAAAAAAACTTTGCCTGCATTTCTAGGAAAGTGGATGCTTCAAATTGACCTTTAAGATGATGAAACATTTTGTTGTGCTAGAAGAAAAAGACTGAGTAATAAAACTGTGTTCAAAGCTGAGCAGTCTAGACCTACAGTAAAGCATGCAGCAAATTTGGTAACCAACAGAAAGTATTGGTTGCGTACATCTTTGTTTTAAATGTTAGAAATAGAGCCATATAGCAATTTTATACTCTTAGCAGCACTGTGAATACCTATGAAAACTATAACCATTGGAAGGCTTGCTACTACTGATGTTTTGCCTGTGGAATGTGATAAATTATTTGCAAGAGTAATATAGTCAACCTTTTCCTATTGTGCTGCAACAAAGTTAATTAAGTGCAATATCTTAATTGATGACATGCAACTACAGGGGCTACTAGACGTAGACACTATGGTCACATAAAGTCATTCATGGTTTGCTTGTAAAATGAAAACTATTAATAAACTTCAGGTGGAGTATTCTACATTTGTAGTGATAGGAAACTATCTCATTGTTCATGTGAAAATACACACAATATTAAGGACGATAGCTCATCATGTTGCTGTAGTTTCCAGTTTAAAACATGATAATGGTGAAAGGTGACTTACAAAGGCAATGGAAATAGGGTAATCCTTTTGAAAGATAACTTTGTCAGTGTGAAGAGGGGAGTCGGTAAACAAATAAATTTACAAATTCACCTTTGCTTAGCCTAGAACATTGGTGTAGCAATATTCTGACACATTAGTAAGAGTATATGATTAAAACAGAGATCAAGAACGAGTGCTAGAAAGCACCAAAGTACTGACATTTGGATAGCTTTACTGACCGAGAAGAAGCACCTGTACTTTTGCAAAAGCCATTTGAGCAGATATAGCAATATGCAGCTGCGGAAGACCAGCTTGAGGGAACAGAGCCAGTAGAGGGAAGGGAGGTAAACAATAAAATATTGCAGCCTGAAAGTGTTGCAAAACAGGGACTAGAAGTGACTAGAATAACTAATGAAAAAGAATCACTTACTAAAATAGAGTAGTTGTTGTTGTTGTTGTGTCTTTTGGCTTTTCCTGGTTAGGGGTCGCCACAGCAGAACTCCGATCCGCTAATGATTGGCAGTAAATTTTTACATGTTGGGTTGCCGGCCCTGACGCACAGCCTTCAACGAAGGTACACCCATTCACGCATGTCTCCACACAGAAGACTCTCTAGCCGAGAATCGAATGGGACAACATCTTACTAAAATAGAGTATTCAAATGAAATTAAGTTAGGAAGTATGGAAATGGACAACATAAGTAGAATTCTAAATTTTCTGTCACGCTAAAATTGAAAGCCCACAAAATGGAGAACTCTGATTAGTAGAAAAGTGTTAAAGAAGAGACTTATCAATAAGAAAAACTTCATCAATATAGTAAAAAGGAAGAAACTGTACCTGGAATGCATACCAAACCCATTTTTGTAACTTTAAAACAGACAATTCAAGTAGAGGAAGCCTTTAGACAACAGATATATGCTAAAAAGTAAACATGAGGATACATTCTGTTCTCTGATACCACTTGAAGAGGGTGAGCAATGCAGAGAAAGAAATGCAATTGAGAATATGATCCTGACATTCTGAGATGGAGGGAAAGGGTAGAGACAGTAACTCACAGTAAAGAATACTAACATGAGCTTCATGTCCTATTAGAAGATTCAGGCAGCGAGACCCGATGGCTGTACTGGTGGGAGAAGAGGAAGTGCCTTCTTCATAAGAACAGCCTGTTATTTTCATACTAGATGACCTGAATAAATTTAAAAAATGCACATTATGAACACAACAATTTAAACAAGTCTCAACACATATAGACTTCTTGCCACACTTTCTAGACCCTTAATTGCAAGTTCTAGAATTAAAATAAATAAATACATAAATAACAATAAAACCCCAAACAATGTAACTGAAATAGAAGAGTAAATGTCAGCAACCATACTTTGGATATTTCTTGGGGTTATGTACATATATATACATATGTGTAAGTGTGTGTGTGTGTGTGTGTGTGTGTGTGTGTGTGTGTGTGTGTGTATGTATGTATTTACAACATTTATATCAAGATATCTATATCTTTATATATCTATATCTTATCTATCTATGTATATGTGTGTGTATATATATATATATATATATATATATATATATATATATATATATATATATATATATATATATATGGGCATGTGTGTGTGTTTGTTTGTATGCATAAAATTCCCCGGTTTTACACATTCAGTCTCATTATTTGGATCTCACATGAGTTTTGAAATTTCAATTGTTGCCAAAACTAAAGCTAGAGTAGTACTGAAAGTATCTGAACAAAATATTTCCATCCCTACATGTACTTCGTATTATAAAATTATATGCTACACTGATTAAGTAAAGAAAGGCAGAGTTACTCTTTCATCAAAGTGTATTAATTAGTCTGCCAATTCTAATTTCCCTGCAGGCTTTAGGTGTTTATTTTTCTGACATCATTAACAGTTTGTAAAGCTTTCCCAAAGTGCACTGTCTTGCTTAGACCTCCCCTGCATGAATGTGTGTAGCTGTAAGACTTGCACTTTATGAAGAAGTTGACCTGGTCTCCATTTGAACCTGTTTTGTCTGTTGATGTGCAGTATCCTTCTTAAAAATATATGCATCTAAATGTATGTATGTGTGTGTGTGTGTATATATATATATATATATATATATATATATATATATATACACACACATATATATTGATATAAATATATGTATGTGTGTGTATATAGATATCTATATATATATATATATATATATATATATATATATATACACACATATATATTGATATAAATATATGTATGTGTGTGTATATAGATATCTATCTATATATATATATATATATATATATATATATATATATAGGTTTACTATTAAATGTTCGAATGCACTCCGTGCGAACGGCGACCCCATCGACGCGTTTGCGCGAACCGAAACACCGAAACCGCTTCGATAGCGAACCGAAACCACGAAACTCCGACGATCGACATTACCGGCCACGCAACACCTCCACACCCATGCTACCATGGGTCGGATGGGGGCGAGATTTTGCCGTTCGCACATCTGGGCGTCTGTGTAGTGACGTTCGCAGTTCCGTGTTCGGGCAATGCGCGTCGCACAAAACGGGATCGACAATTTGATAGTAAACCATATATATATATATATATATATATATATATATATATATATATATATATATATACATATACACACATATATATTGATATAAATATATGTATGTGTGTGTATATAGATATCTATATTTATATCTCGTATATAACGTCTTGTAGCAATGACTTCTGCCAAGAGAATTTCTGAAATGCACACTTTATCATTTGATCCTTCCTTCCTGATATTTCATTGAGACAGGGTCACCATTTTAATGAATTCTCTTGGTCTGTCTTTTAGTTTTCTCTCCAGAATTTATTAATCAGTAAGAGTATCACCTCAAATCTAGGATATTCACTATCAATTGATATTTTATATCGAGAGATCAAAGGTATTTCCCAAAACTAACCAGATGGTTATCTTCTTCTTCAAATAAAAAAGTGAGGATAATGTTCCCAAAGTTATACTAGCTAAGCAATTAGCAGACTTAACACAAGAGTTTTGCTCTTATAAATGCCATAATCCTTTTCCTACTGTATTAAATTTACATAAGTTGCTACCTCCACAACATTTTTTTAAATGCAACCCTAGAGTATATCTGTACATCACCATCTTGGATTACTCTGACCACCTTTGCAAGGAACTATAGGCTGGATGTGATATCCAGGTCTTTGTTTGGTGGTACTGTAATAAGGGTTATATTTCCATAAAGAGTACCATGCAGTTGAATTTTCTTGGAATTCAGTCCTGCAGTTATAGAGGTTGGATTTGTTCTTACCATGTAAGAGATTTATGTCCTTGCAGTATCAATATATTTGGTAGAACAGACCCATCCTTTTGTTGTATACCCATCCACTGTCCCAAGCATGTAGTAGTACTGGTTTGGAGTCTCTCTCTTTTTCTCAATTCAAGATGCCCTTTGTATGTCATACTGAACATGTAGGAAGGCACTGAAATGAATTATGGGATAAGGAATGGTACTTGACATCATGGGAAAGTTTTACTTACTGATTGGTCTCGATGACTGTGTAATGTATTTCAACTTTGTTCTATGCAAACAGTAGCTACACATTAAAGTCTTCCAGTTTCATACAAACCCCATTTATCCTGCAACACGAGAATAGTGAGTAAACAATAGCAGTTAGTTATTCTGCTCCATAGATAAACCTAGAAATGATAGCCAATTTGTCTGAATACATCATATATGTCTGACTCATTAAAACAAATCACTGTTGTACTTCTTATTGAAAGAATCAGAGACCAAGCCAAAAATATTGGGAGGGAGAATAGATGTCCACAAATTGGGGTCATAGTTTAAATACATCTCTTATATGCTTACAAGAGTGGACAGAAATATAGATTTTGCATAAATGTATTTTCTGAAGGATATGAAGTCCAATGGCAGTATTTAGTGTCTGAAATCCTTCAGAGATTTGCCAGCAAGCTACACATTTTATGAAGGCTGAGCAGGGAATAAGGTCAAAATAAATAGAAACACTCTGGGAAATTCTGCAAAATCAAGGACACTGAACAGGTACTATGTTTGCTCTGCATATCCATGTTGTTTGTCTTTTCAGCTTTTAAGGTTAGGGGTCGCCACAGCGGAACTCCGGTCTGCTAATGATTGGCAGCCGATTTTTTATGGTGCCGAGTTGCCAGCCCGATGCCCAATCTTCAGCGAAGGCATGCCCATTCACACATGTCTTTCAGAGGCCACTCAACCACGTGGAGGACATGCAGACTCCACACAGAAGGCACTCCAGCCGTGAATCGAATGGGAGAACCTCTTACTGTGAGGTAACAATGCTACCGCTGTACCATCGCGGACTGCTCTGCATATCCATCCACTGTCTGTATCTAGTTGCCTACCAGAACTAAAAAAATGACAATTTAACAATGAGGCATTCAGAAAAGTTGTAGCTTACCCCCAATACTCCAAAATCATAGCACTTAGTATTCCCCTGGTTTTGCCTTATATTTCGGGCTAGTCCCTGTAAAGCTTGTCATTTTATTTTTGAAGATTATAGGCACTAAATAATGGCAACCATTTGAGTTTTAAACCAAATTTATTTATTTTGTTTTATTTACTAACATTTGATTTCCTGGAAATTCCGACTCAGTAGCTGCCCATTTTCAGTGCAAGACTGTGGAGAAAAGCTACCAAGTATTACAAAAACATTTTAAAAATGATAATTTTACAGTCTTCAAAAATAATACAAAACATATATAGTTTAAATAATAATACCAAAGTAGACATAATGTGCCAACCTTGTTTAAAATAGATGCATCTTATATGACAACGATTTAATATTTAGAGAAATTTTAGCCAGTTTAGAGAAAATAATGGTATATTAGTGTAATACAAGCAGGAATTGCAATATTAAGTGGAAAAAAACAGGGTTATGGTATATTTAGATAGAGAGTCAGGGGAAAATGATTGAAGTAAGGAAATGAGTGAGGAAAGGGAAGTAAGGAGGTATAGGGTATGAATAGGGTACTTGTTCATATTTAGGGATATAGTCTAGTATGGGGTTGAGCAAGAAAACCCGATTTTGGCTTGAATGTCAAAATGTTTCTATAGTAATGTAGGGATGATATTGACCTGATCGGTATTGACCTGATCGATATAGGTATGGAGTTCCAGGCCTTAGCAACATGGAATGAGTATACACCATGCTCCATAAATTTTATGAAGATTCCCTGCGCAACCTTCATTAAATTTGTACAGCATGGTCTGTACTTCTACCATGTTGCTAAGACCTGGAACATAAAAGTTGACATTAACCCCAAGAAATACCCAAGGTATGCATGTTGATTCAAAAATTCAAGAAATTCTAAGTATATAAGAACAATACCTTTATCCCCCACATAACCACACACACTCACACACACACACACACACACACACACACACACACACACAAGCAAATGTATACATATTATGTGAGGATACATATAGGCATTGATGCATATTAGGTATGTTTCAAAAGTCATGCAAAGCAGCAATGACTTAGCAGATAGCAGCGAGTTTATTAAGAATGGTGATGGAGTAAGAAAATTAAAAGATATGTACATGCAGTATGTTTTAAAGTACTCACTAGTTAATTCAAATTCATTTCTTAAATGTAAAGTCTGCAGATTCTGCCTTTCCTGGAAAAGATACACACCTGAGGTGTATGGAACAGAGAGGAATAAACTTGGCTATGTAAACTTTTCTCGCTTTGTTAGCAGCTACCAATAAGCAACAAATTAGTCATACATTTCTGAATTAGTTAAGACAAACATAAATGAAGTAAAATTATGTTCATTTGCTGCAACTCATTCTAAATAATTAGCCTGACGTGAACACCAAGAAATAGCTAGAATGTGGCCACCAGGCAGAGAAATAGTATTTTAGATTACAACTGCAGTGTTACAGTAATCACACAAAGGTATATGGTTTCATATCTTTGATCTCAGAAAGACTTTATCTGACTCTGATGGAATACCCAAGTAAAGAAAACAGCAGTATCTTCCTAGATACAAAAGACAGATGCTTGCTCTTACAAATGGTATTTATCCATTACCGTACTTCAGGGCAATATATTTTGGATGATTCCCCATTTGTGCCAGTCTGTGAACTTTCTGTTAGTGTCTCATTCAACAGTTAAAATACACAGAATACTCATAATGCCCCCACTTCCACCTACAGCAGTTAGTAGCACCACACACACAAACCTCTGTTTGACAGGAGAGATGTAAACATATTGTGCAGTTTGAAGTTACACTTGTTTTAATTTTAAAGGCAGATAGGCCTTAACCAATACAATTTCAAGGAAATAAACACAGAAAGAAGCATGTAGGATAAAAAAAGTATTGTCTCAAAAAAAACTCCAGCTGTACTCCGTCACATATCGCCTACTCAGAGGTGATCTCTGCCTAACATACAAAGCTATACAAACCCAGAGCTGTTGGACATGCTCCACTTAAAGAAATCCCAATCCCTCGGAGCTACACACTCAGGGACCTAAACCTTGTCAGCACAATAAACAGAACATGCTGGAGGGATAGATTCCTGTCCCAGAGACTTCCCACATTCTGGAATAAACTACTTATCTATATCAAACAAAGCTCCTCATTAGCACTCTTCAAGAAAAATCTTGATGATTGGATGGGAAATAGGGAATTCACCCCAAGGATCACCTCTGTGGCTCTGCTCGACAGTGGCACAGGAAAAAAATTTTCTTGGGTGGCAAAAGCCAGGATACCTTTTTGGCTGGGCTTGTATAGGCCCCAGGGCCAATAGCCTAGTACCTACCTATGAACCTATCTGGTCAGTAAAATAAATAAATGGATATATGACTGAATGAATAAGTGAATGAACAGAGTTTTTGAGCAGGAACAAATTCTGTCCATTCTAATCACAAATCAAAACTGGAAAGAAACCATTCTGTTTTGCTAGCCTGGTTCATTTTTGCTCATTGAGAACAAAAAAAGTTGAAATAGAATGGGTCTACTATCTGCAGTGGACTTTGGTCTAGGTGTAGGTGCACTGGAGGTATGCATGCTGATTCAAAAACTCTGTAGTGTTGTTTAAGTATTCTACAAAAGTGTGAATATCATCGCCCTCACCATCCATTAAAATGAATATATCACCTAAAAGGCATACATAAAGATGTAATTGTTTGCAAATTGACTCCTAAATACAAACTGGCTTGTTTGTGACAGTAGGGTTTGGCACTCTGCCTATAGACTTTTCAGTGAAGGGTTTCTAAACCTCTAATTGTTAATGTGCTCCCCTTGCAATTCACATACAAGACCATAATGACATTGTGGTTACATTAATGCTAGGATTTACCTGGAGAAGGCAGCAAGTTGATGAAGCGGTGGTGAATGGAATAGGTATGAATAAAATTTAAAAAAATATTGATTTAAAGGAGCCAGGAGCAATTTTATGGCATTCTATTTTTACAGCGTAAAATTTGCTGTTTTCCTGGAATTACCCTACCAGCCAGTTGCAGGGGATGAGTGGTGCTGCAGCTTTGCAGGGGCACTGGGGGCTTATTTTTATTTGTTTATTTATTGTTAAGTAGGGAAACGCTGCTGTCACAGTGCCCATTGAGTGGCACCCAAGGCATCCTCCTAGTTTACATAAGCATAAGGCCAGCTGTGTGTCAGATCGTCTAAACACTAAATCACTGGCCTAACATAACACTTTAGGGAGCCCTTTGTAATGGAGGCAAGCACTTAATTTAACTTGTTAACTATAGAGTTTAAAACTCAAACACAATTGTACTGGAACAGCCGACTATTATCACCATAAAAAGAACCACAACTTCTGCTCCAAACAGAATCACAAAGCACCAGCACTCCACTGTTCGAAATTCCAATGTACTACTTTATTAATACAAACAAATAAAATGAAAGTTAAGCGCTTTCATCTGATTAAGACTTCTTCAGAACTCACTTTCTACATCTTACATTCACATTTTATACCATTTAATTATCACATGACTTTCCAACAGTTTATTTTTAAAGTGCTAGTGCATACACAAGTTCCTTCATATACAACATACCCATATATTTCATTTATAAAACATTTGATAATATCCTTCTTGCATCTTCTATAGAATATTAAAATATACATTTAAAAACATTTATTATTGAACTACAATTGATTAAATGTTGTATGGACACCTATATACTTTATATTACATACACATCTACAATACACTCCTTATACCTACTAATACATTTAAAAACTCTTGTCTAACAGAACCCATTGTACGTTCTTTAAATATTTAGCCTAAATTTCCAATAGTGGTTTAATTGACACGTGTTCATTGATCCCAGGATATTCAGATGCATTTAACCTCATTTGCCACCTGGCCTCCTTTTCACGCACCTTCTTCTTTATGTCCCCACCCCTCATATTTGATTTCACTATCTCCAAAATTCCAAATTTAAAACCTGTACATGTTGTATTATCATTCAGATGTTTCCATAAGGCATTATTACTATCCTCCTTCCTAATACTATACATGTGATCGTATATCCTGTTCCTTAAACACCGGGTGGTCATCCCTACGTAAAAACAGGGGCACTGTGTACAGGTGGCCAGATACACCAAATTGGTAGACCTACAATTCCCCCTCTCATAGTGTATTCTGATTTTATTGTAATTGGACAATATTATTTCTTTACTATCTGTGATATACCTGCATTGTTTGCACGTGCCACATTTGGTCGTTCCCCCCTTATCTCCTACATTGGTCCTCTTATCTACTTTCCTCTCCAGTAGTTCCTTCAAATTACTCCCTTTGCTAAAAACAAAATGTGGCTCCCCCCCCACTATTTTATGAATTTTTTCATCCACTTTTAAAATATTCCAGTTATGTTCTATAATGTTTCTGATATCTTTACTAAAGTTATTATGTTGCAGGATGCAGGCCCAACCATACTTGTTTCCCATTTCTTCGGTATCATTCGTGTTATCTACTTGGTCCGTGCCACATGCACAACCCGCACCTAATAATGGTTTATACTTCACACCCCATTGTTCTCTCACATACCTTGTGACGTCCTTAATCATATCTCTCGGATATTTCCTTTCCGTGAAGAAGGATGAAATTTTTTCCAGTTCACTATCCAGATCTCCTACGTCAGACGTCATCCTTACCGCCCTAATACACTGTCCTTTAATTATGTTCTTTTTCTGGGCCCGTGGATGACTACTTGTAAAATGTAAATAGGAATTACTGAATGTATCTTTCCTATGAATATTGGACTTAAATTTCCCTTCTTTCAAGGTTATTTGGACGTCTAAGTATGATATGGTTTCCTCATGCTTGTTGATAGTGAACTTGAAATGTTCACTACAAGACTCCATTCCACAAAATAAAAATGTCATCTAGAAACCGGAAGTAACATCCTAAATATTTGGACCACTCAGTGTTGATGATGTATTCCTTCTCCCAATCGAAGACTACCATGTTCGCATATATGGGGGCACAAGCTGCCCCCATAGCGACTCCCTTCGTCTGTTTATAGTAATCTCCCTCATACCATATGTAGTTATGGGCCAACACCACATCCATAAATTCCAAAATCAATACGGTTTTGTCCCAAGCTACCAAATTGGACCATACTATACTCTCCTGAAATCTTTCCATTCCTTCTTCCCTAGGAATATTTGAAAACAGATCTATTACATCCATGGTTACCAACCATTTGACTCCTTGGGCTAACTTGGGTTCCATCCTCCTCAGAAAGTCCCATGAATCGACAACCAAATGAGGTATCTTCTTCAATATGGGCTTCAGCCATTTATCTATGACCTTCCCATAGGGAAATGTCTCCGACTGGCTCCCAGATATAATGGGCCTAAAGGGTGGGTCCATTACATTCTTATGGATTTTGGGAATACCCACTATGGTGCTGATAATGGGTGATTTTACCATAAGGAAACCATATAAATCGTTATCTATTCTTCCTTCCATCAATAAGTCCTCCAAATGCAGGTCCACTTTGTGGTACCCTATATTCACCTCATTTAGTGAGGACGCTGTGTACTTCCCCGAGTCCACAAGTATACTAGTAATCTTGTCCCTATATACTTGTGATGGATACAAAACAACACCACCCCCCCTTATCTGGTTTCATCACTCGGACACTGTTATTTTCTTGTATTTCTCTCATAACATCTAATTCTTCCTTTGTTAAATTGTATTGAACTGGGTTGTTCTTCTTACTATACCTATATATGTCCTCCAACACCAATTTTTCAAAAGTGTCCAATAAATGATTGAGGGGCGGTGTGTAAGTACTCTTCATTTTAAATTCTTTTGTTTTATTAACAGTCATTCCATCAAATTTGACTCTCAGATTTAATTTTCTTATATACTTTTTAACATCTATAATACTGTCGACCACTTTAAATTTTCCATTAGGAATGAATGAATATTTAGGATGTTACTTCCGGTTTCTAGATGACATTTTTATTTTGTGGAATGGAGACCTCAATGAGTTAGAAAAGTTTGGTGTATATATTAACTCTTGTAGTGAACATTTCAAGTTCACTATCAACAAGCATGAGGAAACCATATCATACTTAGACGTCCAAATAACCTTGAAAGAAGGGAAATTTAAGTCCAATATTCATAGGAAAGATACATTCAGTAATTCCTATTTACATTTTACAAGTAGTCATCCACGGGCCCAGAAAAAGAACATAATTAAAGGACAGTGTATTAGGGCGGTAAGGATGACGTCTGACGTAGGAGATCTGGATAGTGAACTGGAAAAAATTTCATCCTTCTTCACGGAAAGGAAATATCCGAGAGATATGATTAAGGACGTCACAAGGTATGTGAGAGAACAATGGGGTGTGAAGTATAAACCATTATTAGGTGCGGGTTGTGCATGTGGCACGGACCAAGTAGATAACACGAATGATACCGAAGAAATGGGAAACAAGTATGGTTGGGCCTGCATCCTGCAACATAATAACTTTAGTAAAGATATCAGAAACATTATAGAACATAACTGGAATATTTTAAAAGTGGATGAAAAAATTCATAAAATAGTGGGGGGGGAGCCACATTTTGTTTTTAGCAAAGGGAGTAATTTGAAGGAACTACTGGAGAGGAAAGTAGATAAGAGGACCAATGTAGGAGATAAGGGGGGAACGACCAAATGTGGCACGTGCAAACAATGCAGGTATATCACAGATAGTAAAGAAATAATATTGTCCAATTACAATAAAATCAGAATACACTATGAGAGGGGGAATTGTAGGTCTACCAATTTGGTGTATCTGGCCACCTGTACACAGTGCCCATTTTTACGTAGGGATGACCACCCGGTGTTTAAGGAACAGGATATACGATCACATGTATAGTATTAGGAAGGAGGATAGTAATAATGCCTTATGGAAACATCTGAATGATAATACAACATGTACAGGTTTTAAATTTGGAATTTTGGAGATAGTGAAATCAAATATGAGGGGTGGGGACATAAAGAAGAAGGTGCGTGAAAAGGAGGCCAGGTGGCAAATGAGGTTAAATGCATCTGAATATCCTGGGATCAATGAACACGTGTCAATTAAACCACTATTGGAAATTTAGGCTAAATATTTAAAGAACGTACAATGGGTTCTGTTAGACAAGAGTTTTTAAATGTATTAGTAGGTATAAGGAGTGTATTGTAGATGTGTATGTAATATAAAGTATATAGGTGTCCATACAACATTTAATCAATTGTAGTTCAATAATAAATGTTTTTAAATGTATATTTTAATATTCTATAGAAGATGCAAGAAGGATATTATCAAATGTTTTATAAATGAAATATATGGGTATGTTGTATATGAAGGAACTTGTGTATGCACTAGCACTTTAAAAATGAACTGTTGGAAAGTCATGTGATAATTAAATGGTATAAAATGTGAATGTAAGATGTAGAAAGTGAGTTCTGAAGAAGTCTTAATCAGATGAAAGCGCTTAACTTTCATTTTATTTGTTTGTATTAATAAAGTAGTACATTGGAATTTCGAACAGTGGAGTGCTGGTGCTTTGTGATTCTGTTTGGAGCAGAAGTTGTGGTTCTTTTTAGAGTTTAAAACTCTTTATACTTGTTTATGTTATAACTAGCACCTTAACTTACTGTAAGCTTCTGACTTGCCACTGCAAGAAATGATAAAAATGCAGAACAGCACCACATAAAAATATTGATGCAATTTGTATTTACTTTTGTTAAAAACACAGGATTCTATGACAGTAGCATTACAAGTATTGTTCTTTTAGTTAATGTTGGGAATGCAGTATTGAATTTAGGTGTACTAAGAAACTAGAGTGTAATACTACAGGGAATGTAATGATTTGCAAATAACGTCATAAAAATAAATGCCTGATGTAAGAAGGGATTTAGTCACTACCTAGTACAAAGACAATGTACTGTGCAGAAGGTGCTTTTAGAATTGATGATGCCACTATATTTATTTGGGGGTAGGAAAATGTTGGTTTATTGCCTTTAGTTTCTGAATATAGCAGATATTGAATATCCTTTTGGTTTATTATCTTTAGTTTCTGAGTAGAGCACATGATGAATGGATGTCCTGTTAATCCTGCTATTTAAAAATGTAAGTCTGAAGCAAGATGCAAATTCTTCATCCACTGAAACAAAGAAGCATTCAGAACAGGAGAATGCAAGTTAGATATATCTTTGGCTTGTCAGTGAGTACCTTTGAGCCAAGATAAATGTAATATATTATGACAACAGTAACTTTAGTTACAGCAGAGGCTGTCTGTAGTGTGTGCTTGAGTCTACATATCTCTACCCCTACCTACCATAAGGCCAGTTCTACTCCTTATTAACATAAGACCCTCGGCTGTCTCCTGTTAGCATTTACATCTCTGGTCCTTATGGATCAGAGGAGGCATCCCAGTATATCCCCTCACAGAAGCATACGATTAGTCACACATATGTAGAGTACTCGTACATGTCAACCTCACGCTCTAAACTAAGTTTCTTTTGTGCTTTCTTTCTTTCTGCGCATTAGTAGATCACTACTCGTAAACCCTTCTAAAGAAAAGCGTTAAGGGGTGCCATCTCATTTATTGGTGAAATGGTCTGAAAAAGTGTTTTATGTGCTAGGATGGAGTTCATACTGTTGAAAACTACCAGCATTATGTTTATGATGGACAAGTATTAGGTGGTACATAGTATTTCTGCTACATAATGTTAGCATATTGTTTTTACAGTCCTACATCATGAAGAAAAGTGTCAGAATGTTTACCTGTTTCTTGAAAGGTGATTTTTCAACAGTAAATGGGAAAATAATTCTTTGTTATAAATGAAACATATAAATATGTATATAGGTCTAGAAAAGTTGTCTAAAGTAATGTATGAGTCTGTTGCCAGCTTATGATGATTGTAAGAGCTCTATCCTCAATGCTAGAGTCCAGTTATACAAATACAAGCACCAAAAGGAAGGTTGTAGTGGGGGAGGACTGATAGACCAGGGGTCAGTTCATCCTTCTCATGAGAAGAATGCAGATTTTGTACTGCTAACCAGCCGTTGTGGAAAACAGGTACCCTGCACCATGTAGCCAGCACTTCATGGGGTGCCAGTGTTTGCTCACAGGGAGGAGCAGGCTGTACTACTCTCATGGTATTATATACTTTTCTTCCTTCATATTCCCATCATGCAGGTAAGACATTACAGAAATGATCACGCTACTGCACTGTAATGACTAGAGAGAGATTCCTTGATTGTGATGGGGGGGGGGCATTGTCCAAGGAGTATGTTCCCAGACAGAGGACAGTCTGTGTGTCGGCATTTCTGAGAAGATGGTAGTTCTTCTCACTTTTTGAATTCCCTACTTCAAAGTGCTATTGCCATCCATACTGACAGTATGGCAGTGATTTGGCATATAAAACATGGGGGAGGAACTTCCTCCTACCTCATTTGTCAAGAGCTACTGAGGGTACAGGAATAGGTCCTTTCTGATAGCTAACCACATTCTGGGGGAAGCCAGCATTGTAATGGGCAGGATCAGTTTTTACTGACTTTACATGAGTAGTCCCTTAGCCTAGCAGTTATTTGGAAGTTCTTTCCTCAGTACAGGAAGCTCTGCTGTGACATATTTGCATGCCTGACTAATGTCAAATGTAGCAGCAACTTTACCCTCATCTTTCTTCTGGAGGAATACCCAAAGGCTGCTCTCATCCAGAGTCCCCCCCTCCCCATGAGACTCTTCATTTTTCTCCATTTTCACTTAATCCAAAACTCATTCAGAAAGCCACATTGAGTAAGATGAAAAATCATTGTCCCAGCCCAGTTTTGACCAGTACACATATGGATCTCTCTGTTTTAGACTCTGTTTCAGGAGGAACCTGTACATCTGATACCCTTCAGGGCCATCCTGAGCCACCCATCTGGGAAGTCTTACCTGGACCTTCAGTTCCTATGGCTAATCCCACGATTACTCCAGACTCCAGTAATGGCCTGGATTTCTTTATTGGTCAAGGTTATCCAAAATCTTACTTCAGTCCAGTGAACTAACAGTAGAACAATGTTCAAAAGTAAACATTTCTGTATATGGGCCACTTCCAAATGTTTAGATCCATGTACAGCTCCAGTGCTGTCAGTTTTAGACTCCCTTTCACAAGTCTTTGACACTGGACTAAGCTATTCTTATATTAGCATACACCTAGCTGCAATTTCTTTCATCCAGGTTTTAATTCTATTCTGCTGGTAACCTTGAAAGTTTGTGAGGTCCTTAGTGTTTCTTTTCCTATCTGGCCTCTTGTCAAGGATCTTGTCACCTGTTGGGACTTATACTTTGCTCTGGGAAAGTTGACTATTCATCCTTTTGAACTACCTGCTATGGCAACCTTAAAATATGTTTTTGAAAAGACGTTTTTTTTTGTAGTGGTCATCTCTTCCACCAGAAGAGTATCAGAATTGCAGGCTTTTATGTGTGAATCTTCCATATAGTTTCCATAAGGACAGTAGTAACATAGCTAGGGTAGGGCAAAAGGGTTCAGCTGCCCTGGGCATGATCAGCAGATCCAAATCTGCCTTTGGAGCAATGCCAGCATTTGAATGGTTGTATTAGATTTGCAGTCTGAATGAGGTGCCTTAGTGCTCATTATGAGGTTTGTTTTATAATGTCCAGTCCCAGGACTTCAGAACTAAAGCTTTTTAGCACTCTATTTGTGGATTGTAACAGCTGCTCGCTTGCTGAAAATGTATTTGCTACAATTTAAAAGGAGAGAAGGGATTTTTTTTTCACCCAGGACTTCAAAACTGAAGAGCTTTAGCACTCCATGTGTGACATAAACCGTTTTTTTTTAATCAGAAAGTCTGGTCGCTGGACTTCAGAACTGAAGAACTTAAATAGTGCTCTCTTTGTGGGCTACCCTACAGTTTTGAAAGGATAGAAATTACTTGTTTCCACCCAAGACTTCAAAAGTAAAGTGTTTTAGCATTCTGTGGAGTATGACCTTTTTTTTTTTTTTAATTTTTATTAATGATGACATCATATTTCCTGCTGAAAATACTACAATATATTTGTGTCTCTAACTCGCTATTTCTGATCCAGCACTCATGTTACAGTGGCATGAATGTTTTACAAAGAAAGCTTTTTTTTTTACTGATTTTGGATAGGATTGGGTAACTACAGATAATTTAACAGCGTTAAAGGTTAAAAATGTGAAATATCTGATTTGTGGTGAGCATTAATGACATTCTGCATGATGCCTGAGATGAAAAAATAGTAACGGAAATAGAATGACAGAAGCTTGATATTTAAATCTTGCTAGGGGCTTTCTTATCCTTTTAGCTAGCTATTGTGGGGACTTCTAAGTGAATAGCTATGAAGATGAATCATTCAGACTCTATAGCTTTAGTTTTATCGGAGAGGCTGTGGTTACCTAATATTCAGCCTTCTCTTGGTTATTGTGAGATCCGTGTTAGACAGAAACAGTTCCCGATTTGGAGAAAAACTCTTCCAGTCCCTGTGTTCTTCTGCCTTTCCTTTCCTATATTCATGACTTGAGTCACTCTTCTCTCAGAGCTTGTAGGGCATATAGAATCCCTCTTAGGTAGTTGTGCTCCTGGATAACAGTGCTTGCATCCCTTTATACGGTGGTTCTATCTGTCCGCCTCATTCTGTCTGTTTGAGATTGACTTTTGCCATCAGTTCAGCTGAAGTTACAAAGTCATCTTCCTAGCATATCCAGTAATATCCTGACACTGTCTCGGCACTTTATATATCACTGCAGTTTACGGCTTGCAGGCATAACACTTTGTCGTTGTTTTGCTTCATGTTCATATTTAGTCAAGTGAATTGAGGAATATTTGTATGATGTAAAAATCTACACTACTCTTAAAGCCCTGGAGTAGATTCTGACATTCTTCTAACACACCACATTTAAGAGCTGACAGCTACTACTTGGTGTCTTTCAAGGCCATGGTTACTGGTTGCCTTCTCTGTCTCACGTGGAACTGTGATAAAGTTCCTGCTTTAGCATTTTGGTGTCCAATTCAGGATTAACAAAGTCAGTGAGAATCTGTCCCACACTTCCTCTCAAACAGCATTATTGAAATCAAGAGGTAACAGTAGGAATAACCAAAGCAGGATACCATTAGTTGGCTTGTTAGAATTGCAGGGAGTGGTAGGATTAACAGAATCTTAGGATCTTTAATGAGATTATTGAAATGAGAGAACATCCTAGTTGGATTAACAAAAGCAAGGGACTGTTCATGGGACTGTTGGAATTATAACATTAACAGAGCTACAGAAACCTTTACAGGGTTATGGTAATCCATCCAGGATTAACAGAGGTTGGGGAACTTTTGCAAAAATGAAATCATGTCCAGAGTAACTTGATTAGGAGAGTTAGGGAAGTCTTTTGCAAAATTATTTTGAAGGATTAATATAAGCATGGTAAACTAAGGGAGCATATACTGGGTTAATTTTATCAGGGCAGGATTAACAGAGCTAGGAGAACTTTTTACAGGTTTTGTGAAGGCAGGAGAGGATTAGGAAAGGTAAAAGAACTTTGACAGTTTTAAGGGAAGTAGAGCAGGATTAACAGAGTTTGGAAAATTTTTAACAGAATTAATTGAATCAGGGCATGATTAAATAAGGGCAGAGAATTTTACAGGATTATGGGCAGGGTCAGTGCTAGCATTTTGGGGGCCCCCAGCAAGGTTCAAGTTGGGGGCCCTACTCAAGAGGGCATCAAGCGTGACCACATTGCCATTGCACCTCCTTCCCTGTCAAGCTCTTCCAGCACCATTTGACCACTAGTGTCACTACATTCAGATCATTAAGAATTGATGTGCCAAGCCACAGACTGGCATTTAGTACCAAGGTTATATTACGATAAACTTCTGTACTACAGTACGGTAGCTACTCACAGGTACACACGTTGACTGACTCTTAATACCAATGTTGCATTAAGACAACCCCCTGTACCACAGCAAGGTAGCAACTCACAGGTGCACATGATAAGGTAGCAACTCACAGGTGCACACACTGACTGGCATCGAGTACCAATGTGACATTATGAAACCCCTGGACCACAGCAAGGTTGCCACTCACAGATGCAGACACTAACTGCATACTCAACTGCCCAGATTTTCAAAGAATGTCCAGATGTGACTCTTGTTTGGTCCTTTCAATTTAGAGTTTTCTGGATTTTTTGTGGCAAATAATTGATGACTAATTCATTAAATGACAGGTATTTCAGTTTAACTTCATATACCCTTCAGAACATGCATGGTAAGACCTGTTATTCTAAGATTTTCAGTTTATAAAAGCAATATTTAAAATTTGCACAGATCTTTGGGGCTGGAACTCCATTATCTGTGGCTTTGTCCAGATTTTGTGCCATGAGATAAAGAGCTACAGCTGGCATTTAGTAGCAATGTTGTTACATTATGACAAGTCTCTGTACCGCATCAAGGTAGCCAATCCCAAAGAGGTACACAAAGACACCTACACTGACTCCCCAAAGACACCCACACTGACTGGTATTTAGTAGCAATGTTGTTACATTATGAAAAGCCTCTGTACTGCATCAAGGTAGCAAGTCCCACAGAGGTACACAAAGACAGAGAGACAGAGAGAGAGAGAGACACACACACACACACACACACACACACACACACACACACACACACACACACACACAACACACACACACAGACACAGAGAAAGAGAGAGAGACACAGAGAGAGAGAGAGACACAGAGAGAGAGAGAGAGAGACACACACACATACACAGAGAGAGAGAGAGAGAGACACACACACATAGAGAGAGAGACACACACACACATAGAGAGAGACACACACACACACATAGAGAGAGACACACACACACACATAGAGAGAGACACACACACACACAGAGAGAGACACACACACACAGAGACACACACACACACACACACACACACACACACACACACACACACAGAGACACACACACACACAGAGAGAGAGACACACACACACAGAGAGAGAGACACACATACAGAGAGAGAGAGACACACACACACACACACACAGACACACTGACACAAACACACAGAGACACACACACACACACAGACACACACACACACACACACACACACACACACACACACACACACACACACACACAGACACACAGAGAGAGAGAGAGACACACACACACACACACACACACACACACAGACACACACACACACACAGAGACACACACACACACAGAGACACACACACACACAGAGACACACACACACACACACAGAGACACACACACACAGAGACACACAGACACACACACACACACACACACACACACACACACACACACGATAAAGACTGCACTACAGCAAGACTGAACATTAACACCCACACAATTACTGACATGCAGAACAGTCACACTGCAGATGTACACGACACAGCTATGGGACACAGAAAAGACTATAGACAGCATACAAGGGAAAGCCATGAGGATTACAGAGCCTGAGGCAGACTCAAACCCAAGCAAAATAATAGAAAGCCATGGGGATTACGGAGCCTGAGGCAGACAGACTCAAACCCAAATAAACACACAAAGACATGGGGATTACTGAGCCTGAGGCAGACTCAAACCCATGCACAAGAGAGTAATGAGGATTAGTAAGTCTGACACAGGCAGACTCAAACCCAGAGAGAAAAAGGTGAAGACTAAAGTGCCTTTCATCTTCCATATGTATTTACCTCTTCAGCTTCTGACTGTTGCCACTTGTCTGTTCTTCCTTCACTTCTGTCCTAGCCCCTGATGAGTCCTGCTGCTCCCAACTGTCCTACCATCCTGACGAGTCCTGCCACTCCACACGAGTCCTTCTGCTCCCAAGTCCTGCCACTCCCGACGAGTCCAGCCGCTCCTAGCTGCCTTTGCCTAACATCCTGCTAGTTCCATTCTCATGGTCCTACCTGTTGGAGGTACGCAAACAAAAAGTGAATACACAGCATACAAGCCACACTAAAGTACTATCTGAAATTACTGCCTGACAGCATTATAAAAGATTACTGGAAAGGAAATATGAGCACTTACCTAATCTACAGTTTTACTGGGAATCTTACGAATTTTCTTCCGGACAAAGTCTTCAATGAGGTTGCCATGTGATACACTTTGTCCCACTTCATGCTCAGTTGAGAGCACAGCTATGCCTGAAAGTCTCTCCTGACTCATTGAGGAATGCAGGTATGTCTTTATGAGTTTCAGCTTAGAAAAGCTGCATTCTGCAGTAGCCACTGTAACGGGTGCAGTCAAATAAATGCACAGTGAAACATAAATATTTATGTACATGTCTTGCAAGTGGTTGCGAATAAGGAAATTTAACACAGTCAGTGGTGATGATTCATTATCAATCATTCGAGAAAGGCTTTTAAGTTAGTGTCCAAGATCAGAGTCATCAATATCACAGTGGCCACTTATTCTGTTAGTTGTTCTTTCAGAGCCTTGCAGTGTTGCAGCAGTGTGTCTTCTGCAACATCACTCAAGGCTTTAATTCTTCTTCTTCTTTCGGCTTTTTCCCGGTTAGGGGTCGCCACAGCGGATCACCTTGTCCGCACATTGAATGGCAGTGGAGTTTTACGGTGTCGAGTTGCCAGCCCGGCACCCAACCTTCCACAGAAGGCACACTCACACGCACACCTAGGGCCAATTTAGAGTGTCCAATCCACCTGCAGCATGTCTTTGGGATGTGGGAGGAAACCGGAGCACCCGGAGGAAACCCACGCGACCACAGGGAGGACATGCAGACTCCGCACAGAAGGCACCCCAGCCAAGGATCGAACCGGAGAACCTCTTGCTGTGAGGCGGCAATGCTAACCACTGCACCACCGTGGCCGCCCATCACTCAAGGCTTTAATATTTGATAAAAATCCAAAGGCCTTATCAAACTCAGAAAGCTGTTGAAACCGGTCAGTAAACGATTGGATTGTTGTGTCCAGCAGCACATTGAAGAACTCTACATGTAATTTTACCGCTGGATCCTGTACAGTCTCATCTTCTCCTTCATAGTCAAAGAACTGTTTTACTTTCCTCCGTCTCTTTTCTTGAAATGTGGTGCCAACATCCAGTTCTTCCGCTATCTTGGAGGCTTCGCCCATAGCATGTTGAAGTCCCGTTTCTCTGTAATTCTTTAGCAGGTCCATAGTGGATGCTAGCACTTTGACACATGTCGAAATATCAACAGATGGACTCTGCAGAACTTTTCTTGCACGATTTACCTCTGTCAGCACATCATACCAAACCACTAAACATACAATGAACTATAACATAAGTTCTGAGCACAGTCCTCTTGCTTGTTGATATGTTGCAGCATCATTTGTACATACTGCTTGCCCTATCTCCTGTAATGCCTCAATGACTCCCTTCAACTGAAATCTTACTGCCTTGACAGAGTCTATCCTGCATTCTCAGCGAGTCTCCGACAGTGGCTTCAGTGACATTTGTGTGCTGTTTTAAGATCTGCCATCGGCTTGTTTATGCTGAACAGAGTACGTAAATGTTCTGCAGACATCCAAAGAATGACACTGCCTGTACTGATGAATGTGCTCCATCACCAACTATAAGATTTAAATTATGGCAGGCACACAGCACATAAAAAGCCCTTGAATTCATCTGTTTTATCCGGGCCTGCAGTCCAGTGCGTTTCCCCTTCATGTTGCTGCCATTGTCGTATCCTTGTCCTCGACAGTTATTAATGTCCAGTTGATGATTTTGAAGAGTCTGAAGAAGAGCTTCTGTCAGTCCTGCCCCAGTTGTGTCATTCACAGGCACAAATCCCAGAAAATGTTCAACTGTGGCTGCAGTCTGTGAAATATCCACATATCTAACTACTACAGTCATTTGCTCTTGATTGCTGATGTCTGGCGTGCAATCAAGACTCACAGAAAAGTACCTAGCGTCCTTCACCTTCCCCTACAATGATCCTTAAAATAGCATTTGCAATCAGGTGGATAACTTCATTCTGTATGTCCTTCCCAAGATAGTGATCCATTATCTCTTTATTACGAATACGTCGCAAATGTTCAGCCATGACAGGGTCAAACTGCGACTAACGTTGCACTTGACCTAAGAAGTTGCCATTGCCATAGGTGTCCAGGGCATCAGTCGTACCACAGAATGCCATGTTCCGTTCTACCAAGTACTGGACAACAGCAATAATGTGTACTAAACACCACGCCAGTGAGTTATCTACTTTTCAACCACTGCTTGTCTCTTATCATCCATAGTCTGTCTACTCTCTATTTGGTTGTCCAGTTCCTTCCACTTCGTCATGCATGCCATGTGCTCTGGTGCTCGGTCATGGCTGTGTAAAGCTTTGGACATCTCTCTCCATGCCTTGTAACCACCTAACCAGAGAGGATGGTTAGAATGTCCAAACAATTTGCATGGAATGCAAAACAGTGCATCCTTTGAGACCGAATATGTCAGCCAAGTGCGTTTTGCTCTCGCTCCATTATGCAGCACACGAAAATAGTTCTCAGATGTAAATCTTCTTTTCTGCTCATTGACTGGGAACTGTGGTAACACCACTTGCACAAGTCCATGCTAAATGGCAGCTACCCATAACCCATCCCTAATCAAGTCTGGCCAAGTTCCTAGATCCTCCAAAGATGTACCTGACACTCCCTGCAAGTCATAGGACACATCTGTCACTACAGAAGTATGGGCTCCTTCTGTATCAAAGTCTGGTGATCCAGGCAACACCTCAGGTGAATCTGCATTTGCTGCTGTGCTTTCACCCATGGTAATGGCTGTAGGTCCACAGGAAATAGCCTGTGGTGTGGCTGCAAGACAGTGGTCACTTTCTAGTGAAAGGATGCTGGCCTCACAGTGGTCAGACTGTAATGCAGAACCATTGTGTTGTCCTGAAGGCAGACTTTTTCCTGAATCTCCCCTCTCTGATGAGTCACAGAAAAATTTCATAATGGAACCCTGTCTCTTTGCATCCTCATTCCTCTGCTGCTGAAGCTTTCTTTTTGCTGCTCCTGACAAATATGTATGCTTCATCTCTAACTGGGAATGGAAGTAAAGCATAATTACTACACATGCAGAGTCCTTTTGTCATACTGTTATTAAAAATGCTTAATGACTTGCATTGACAGTCACTATTGCACTGCAGGCAGAAAGACTGAAAAATTACTAACCGGTAGCCACAAACAAGTAATGAGAGGCCCAGGTTACAGTTTCATGTTAAATATCTAACACTAGAGGTGAACTTCAGCTTTTTCTACACAATTTTTCCCCTGTCATCCCCGTAAACATGTGAAGAGGCCACAAATGATGCAAAAGATCGATATTACAAGCTCTCAGACTAAAGTCTGAAAGAACTAATGACTAGGAGAGGCACAAGTTTGAAGGGGAACACACCAAACTGAGGCAAGACAAATGTTATGATACAATACAGACTACACATGCCCACTACCTCTCAATCTCTTAGAAAACGTGAACAAATCAAAATCATTGTTTGAACAAAGGGGTGAAATCATGGATTTGCTAGAAAACCTCATTTGTGAGGGATGAAGTGGCACACAGACTGAGAGACTGACATTCCCACAACCCCTCTTAGCACAGGATCCGTGTACAAAAGCATAAATCCAAGGAATGTATCATGCATTACGTGGAGGGTATGAAACAAGAAGTCCATTTCTGTTAGTAGCCTCAGCCGTCCGCATTGTGCTATGTGATCATTTTGAGAGAGGACAGGCTAAAAACCAAAAACATCTGGACACAATTCTCACAGACCCCATCAACCTCCTAAAACTGTCAACTTAATTCAGACAGCCAAAAAACTTGGATAGCAGGGCAGTGTTTGCAGTAGTATGCATTAAAGACATCAGTACATTCTGTGGAATTCTTAACCCCCCCATCTCGGCACAGTTTTGGATGAAGTGAAAACAAAATGACCAATGTGCTTATACAGTCTGTGACCAGCCCCCCATTACAAAAAAATCTCCAGGCAAACAATGGACACTGCAACATTCTCACAGGCCCTAACCACACTCCCAAACTTTCAATACAATAGCTATGGACCATAAAAATAAGTCATTGCAACAAGGCATATCAAGGACAGTTAGACAGCACTATAAACAGCAGAACAGTGTTTGCATTAGCAGGCATTAAGATATCAGTACATTCTGTGGAATTCTTAACCCCCCCCCCCCAAGTCTAGGCAGAATTCTGGATGAAGTGAAAACAAAAAGGCATACCATAAACAATGTGCTTACAGTCTGTGACCCCCTATTAAAAATACTCCAAGCAAACAATGGACACTGCAACATTCTCACAGGCCCTAACCACACTCCAAACCTTTCAGCACAATAAGTATGGACAACAAAAAAAGTTAAGCCATTGCATCAGTAGTACATTGTTGGCAAACACAACAGTAGCGTAACAGGGTTTGCATTAGTATACATTCAAACATCTACATGTTCTGCAACATTCTCACAGCTGCTAACCACCCTCCTGACATTAGGCATGGTAAACAATGCACAAGTCCTCTCAACCTCCAAAGAGCATAATTCAAACAGCCAAAAATAACTGCAGAACAAGCTGTAACATCTGGGATATTTAAACTGCACTATAAACCTAGACAGCAGAATAGTGCTAATGCATTAAGATATCAGTACATTCTGTGGAATTCTCACACCCCCCCACCAGCCGATGCACAATAATCCTGGATAAAGTGAAAAACAAAAACATAAGCGTAGCATTAACAATGTGCTTATGGTGTGTGTGGCCCCACATTAAAAAACTTCAGGCAAACATTGAACACTGCAACATTCTCACAGCCACTAACTACTCTCCCAACACTGGGCTTTTTAAACAATGTACAGGTGCCAGCATATTCCAAATTACATAATCCAAGCAGCCAAAAATAACTCGGAACAAGCTGTAACACTAGGGATATTTAAACAGTACTATAACCCTCGACAGAACAGTATTTGCATTAGCATGCTTTAAGAAATCGGTACATTCTGCAGAATCCCCCCCCCCCCCCCAGCCGATGCGCAATAATCCTGGATAAAGTGAAAACCAAAAACATAGGCGTAGCATTAACAATATCCTTATACAGTACATGACCCCCATTAAAAAGGCTCCAGTCAAACATTGAACAGTGCAACATTCTCACAGGCCCTAACCGCACTCCCAAACTTTCAACACATTAACTACGGACAATGAAAAAGTTGCAGTCATTGCATCAGTGAGTAGAACATTGCAGTTATATGCAATAGTAGTGTAACAAGGCTTGCATTAGTATACATTCGAAACATCTATGCCTTCAGCAGCAACATTCTCACAGCTGCAAACTACCCTCCCAACATTATGCATTTTATGCAACGTACATGCCCCATCAACCTCCTAACCTCTCAGCACAATTCAAACAGCCAGAAAAACTGCAGAACAAGGTGCAACATCAGGGATAGTGTAAAACAGTACTATAAACCTAGATAGCAGAACAGTGTTTAACAAATGTGTAAAAAAACTCAACCTACTGCAAATTCAGTTGACAATCTACCAACAGTTTCAAAAAATAGCAGTTGAAGCCAGTTCTTATCCTGAATACTTAAAAGATCCATTACTGAGCAGTACACATCCCAACCATCTGAAAAGTATACATTATACCCTTGCACAAAGGTGGAAGCTTGAGCGAACTTAAATTATAGGCCAAGAGCAATTCTTCCCCACTACCTAAACTCTTAGAGGAATGCATTCATTCTCAACCAATAATTTACTTGCCAAATCCCAACACGGCTTCAGGCCTCATGCTGCAACTGCCCTCCTCAGTTATAATAACACAATTTACAAATGATGGTATCTGGCTTTCTCAATTTGTTAAAGGCCTTTGTCAGAGTCTCTCAACAAACTACTAACTCTCTCACCAACCTTAATCAGATCCCCCTAGCCCTCCACTGGCTCCAAGCTACCCAACAGGTCATAAACAGCCATAAAATGTTTCCAGTATCTACCCCCTCTCTACTTCCACTCACATTAGGAGTCTCACAAGGCTACATCCTTGATCCACTTAAATTTAGTGGATCAACCTCAATACCTCCACATCCCTAGCACTCACAATCCAATATGCTGACATAGATACACTTGTTACATCTACCATGCAACAGATCATGTCCCAACCCAGGCTGAAATAAGCTAATCTTCACCACTTACCCTACACGCCTAAGACTATTGACTTAGACAGCAGCATCTCACAAGACTGCCCACCTATCCCTGCTCCTACAATATCCTTCTGTGTCCCATTACTTATCTCCCCTCCTTTTCGTCACCCCTATCCCATTCTCTCTACCGTTTACATATACAGCATAGATACTGCCAAAACAAAATCCTCTTGCTCCAAATAACTTATACACTCTCCTAACCAATGGGAAATCAAAATTAAATGTATATTACAGTTCACATTCCCTTATGTTGTCCCTCATATAAACAGAAACTAAATTATTTTACATATTTCTAGCACATGTGTACTAAAACACTACACAAACCCAAAATAAAACGAATACAACCACAGCCCCAAAATAAAACTGGTACCACTACAGTACTCACCCCCCAAACCTCTTAGCACAAAAACTGTACACAAAACCAAAATAAAACTAGTGCAACCACAGCCCTCACCCCCCCAAACCTCTTAGCACAAGAAATATGCACAAAAACAGTCCCCCCCCACAAAAAATAAAGTTAAAACTAAACCCCAAAACTTACCTTTTATGCATTCTACAGAAGGCTGCTTCCAGTACTCTGCTCCCTCTTCACAACTGAAGGCTCACCTGCTCTGCTTGCCTTCCTCAGACCACTCAGTCCCTTTGAAGTTGCCCTTAAAAGGACAGTTTGTCAGACCCTTTCAGAAGTTCCCCTTAGAAGGACAGTTTAAAAAAAGTATAATCCAAACACCATGACTGCTACAAAGGCTTGATCCACCGCTGATCCGTTCCTGTTGTCCGTCCTCACGCTGGTCCAAACCCCGCTCGATCACTCTGCTGCTGCTGCCAAGGAACACTCCTCTGTTGAAAAACAAGAGAAGTGATTCTTATTAGCTGCAGGTGCCTTTTTAAAGGCAGTTTGTGCAGGAAGTGGCTTCATCACTTCCTACTTAACAAAAAAAAAAAAAAAAAAAAACAAGGACTTACTTCGCAGGCTGCTGCAGCCAATCAGATCCCTTGTTTCTGCGAGCAGACCTGATTGAGTGCAGCTTGCCAGCGAATCAAAAAAAAAAAAAAACGGAAACGCAGTTTGAATTTTCGCGATGACGGAGCAGCTAGACGTCCATGAGGAGCCGAGCCGAAGCAAGGTAATGCTGGTCGGACCATCGGATTAACCCGCCGATGCCGGTCGGACCATCGGAGTAACCTGCGGATGCTGAATGGGGGCCCTCATTTGCGGGTAAGTAATCAGGGGGCTACCCGCGGCAGTGGGTTTCGCAGGTGCCTAACGCCGGCTATGATTATGGGAGTTATGGCAGAATTAGCAGAGACGAGGTACATTTACTGAAATTATTTAGTTAGAGCTGCCTAACTGGATTAAAAGAAGTTAGAAGACCTATAACACAATTACTGAGTCTGAGTGGATCTCACTGTAGCAGAATTAACAGAAGTGGGAGACATTTAGCAGGATTACTGGGATAATTTCTCCCAAGCAAGATTAACAGAAGCAGGGGAACATTTAGCAGGATTACTGGACTCAGGATGTTGGATAAAGTCAGTGTACTTCAGGAATATTTACCCTGTGGGGTTCAGTGCAGTTTGACTAATTGAATTAAAGCTGCAGTACAATTTCTTTTAGATGATTATTCTACTACTTTAGAACTGAGAGCCTCAAAGTGGATTAACAAGTGGTCTTTAGTAGGAGAAGTGAAAAGAAGTGGCCCATATCTGTATTAATGAATTCACAAAACTGCAATATTAATAGACAATGAGGATCTCTTGTATGACCTTCGTCCTAAATGGACTATGGATCATGTCCTCCCAACCTGGATATCCTTTTTTTTGTAACACAACTTTACTGAATCATTTTATCCATGACAAGCAAACACATTCATTATTTTCAATGAGCAGGTATAAAAGCCACAACAGTATCCCACACTGAACTCATTTATGTCCACCTAACAAAGCTGATTACATTAGCATATCATACAGTAACAATGTTAAAAAAAAAACAAACAAAAGTAGCACTGATCATTGAAATTGCTTCACCCAATGATTACAGTGTCTTATGTAGAGAGAGATACAGTCATAAAATACCAGCATTTGCAGGCAGAAATGAGAGCAATGTGGAAAAAGGATATCCAGACAGCTCCAAAAGTAGTGTGAGAAATGGGGATCATAAAGAATTTGCAGTCATATTTAGATATGCTACTGATACATGTACCTCCATAGAAATTGCAGAAGTCAGTTCTGGGCACATTGTGGGTTCTGTGAAGAACACATTTGTCTGACATCAAAAGATTGAAACAATACTCATTTCATGAACTTTAATCATACTTTGACTTAGGAATGGGGTCCATTCTCGTTATGGTATTAGAAATCCAAAGGACTTGGAAAAATAAACCCGTCAGTAACAATGCATTCAACTTAGAAAATTCTGGAAAAAATAAACTGCTATAAATTGCTGAATAATCATTTCATTTTGATATATCAAGATCTTTGTACTGAGACTAGTTGCCATAATGGTTAAGGTCTTTACCTTGCATGCCCAAGGTGCAAGGTTCGATCCTGACCTCTGGCCAGTACCTGTTTGAAGTTTGCATGCTCTCTGTGGGGTTTCTCCCACCTCTGAAAAAGATACTGAGTTTTTCCATCTCAAATTCACCAATGAATGGAGCTATGGACAGCAACACAGACTCTACATGGTGCCCCCAGTTTGGGCATCCACTGTGGAGCACAGTATCCTCAAGATAGGAGAACATGGATCACAGACTGCATGCCATAGCAGGGCTAGCCACTTGATGGTGTAAAATATGTCTCTAGGTGATTTGGTCATGTTGATTAATGTTACCAAATGGGCATGGGCAATTATCGGTGATAAATGGGTTGAGGACCTGGCCTACTCCGAGCTATGCCAGAAAACCTTGTTAATGGTGGGAGGGGTGTATTACCCCTACTAGCCAGTATGTGTCTGCAATAAAGCCCAGCAGCCCTGGGTCAATAAGCTACTGGTCAGCTGGTGTCCAGTTGCCCAGCCTGGGTTACCTGGGATAGCTCTGTTGAGCAAAAGTTGGACATAAAACCAATCAGCCTTCCAAAAATGAACTAAAAATTGATGCACAATGTAGGTTCATTGACAGAATGGAGCTTTGAAGTTGATGACATGATGGTAGAGAGGGGGCTGGACATCCTATATATCCAAAAGACAAGATGGAAGGGCAGTACAACAAGACTACTTGGCTTGGGATCCAGAATCAATACTCAGGAGGAAGACATGCTAGAAATGGTGTATGTGTTGTGGTGAAAGACAGGTTTCAGAATGCAATGAAGGATGTCATTAGAATTAGTGACAGACTCATGGCAGTCAGACTCCAGCCTAATGGTAGGGCAGTATCCATAATCTCAGTCTGTGCACCACAGCAGGGGTGTGATAATAAAAAGTGTACATTCACACAGCAATTGTAGGACAACATGAGTTGGTGTTGATAATGGCTGACTTGAATGCACGTATTGGGACAGACAGAACAGGATATGTGGACTGCCTGGGTCCTCATGAGTGGGACAACAGGAGTAAAGGAGAGACCCTTCTAGAATTCTTTCTGGCAAATGGCTTGATGGTGGTCAACACATAGTTCAGAAAGAGAGACAGTCACAAGATCACATACAATAGTGGCCAATGTGCAACTCACACAGACTTCCTCCTAGTAAGGAAAGGGCACTGGGGTAGAATCAGTGATTGCAAAGTCATACCCAGTGAAACAGTCAGCCCACAGCATAAACCATTGGTTGCCACAATCAGCTGCAGGCAGTGGTCAGAGAAGGCTCCAAGGTCAACAGAGTCAATGCTGAAGACTGCAGAGGAGGCACAACAGTTGAAGGAATTACTCAGGACTCTAGCACCCTAAGAACAGGAGGAAATAGGTGGAGCTGAAGAAGAAGAAGAATGGCAGCATCTCAAACAACATGTGCGAGAACTACAGAACAGATATGTAGCCGAACCAGGTATGGAAATAAGGTTGGTGGCAGAATGCTGAAGTCCAGGAAGTCATCAAAAGAAAGGAGTGCCGAAAAAAAAGTGAGCGATAGAAAAGACAGACCAGGCTAAGAAAGAAGTTGTAATAGCAAAGAACAGGGCATTGGAGGCACTCTACCAGCTTCTGTAAAGTGACTTCTCAGTAGTTGGCACAAAGAAGCTGTATCAGGTTTTTTATTTAATGTTGTGCATAAGGTACATAAAAACCCTAGGGGTGGTCCCTGGCACCTAAAACTTGAAGAACGGGAACTATTGTGGCAATTTAAAACTGAAGCATATGTATATCCAGGTATAAATGAATTATGTTCCATTAAATGCCTTTTAAAATTGAGGGCTTTACAACGCTAGGTTGTTAGTATTTGAAAATATTAATATATGTTAAGTTAGCATATATAATATGTTATATAATTCATAAAATATATATTTATAAGATAATATTTAGTATATTAATGATTTGAATTATTTATAAATTATGATGAGATTTTTATATTTATAAATTGTATGTGAGTTTTAATGTTCAAGTCTGTAGTAAACAAATAGAGTATTTAATTCTTAAGGTACATGGTGCTTTAAAGGTTTTAATTAGATAATTGATGATGAGCTGTTGGGTGTGTACGAATAAATGTGTATATATATCTTGGTTATTTTTAAACATGTTGTCTGAAGAAGTGCATCTATTTGTTAATGCACGAAAGCGCTAACGGAATAAATTCAACTTGGCAGAGACTGGCGTGATTTGTTCGATAGTATCACTGTTTTGTTTTTCTTAGTTTGTGTTTTTTTTCGGTTTTTCAAGCTGTATCAGGTTGCAAGACAAAGACAGAAAGTTAAAGAAGATGGTCAGACATGCTTCATAAAGGATGCCAGCAACAACCTGCTCACCAGTCCACAGGACATCAAAGGCAGATGGAAGAAGTACTTCAAGAAGCTTCTGAATAAAGAAAACCCCACAGATGCTGTACTGCCCCAGTTACAGCCTATGATGAGAGAAGAAGAGGAGCTCACCCTAGAAGAAGTAAGACTAGCAATAAGGAAAATGAAGTCAGAGAAAGCAGCAAGTTTGTATGAGGTCACAACAGATATGATAAAGATGTTGCATGAGATGGGGAGAAATGGATCTTGAGGGTACTCATAGCAGTGTGAAGAGAAAGGCATATCCCAGAAGAGTGGAGAATTAGTGTACTTGTGCCAGTGTACATCAGCAAAGGGGACATCCACAACTGTCGGCAGTATGGAGGCATTAAACTCCTGTCACACTGCATGATGTTCTGGAGAGGGTGACTGATAAATGGATACTCATAGTAGTAGAAAGTAAGGTGGAAGATGAGCAGCTCAGATTCATATCAGGATGCAGCACAACTGACCCAATGTTTGCAGTGGAACAGATAGTTGAGAAGAAGCTAGAGATGAGGAGAGTCCATTTGCACATTTCTAGACTTGGGGAAAGCGTATGACAAGGTCCCGAGAAAGCTGATTTGGGCAGTCCTGTGGTGGTTCTAAGTCTCAAAAACATTGGTAGAATTAGTGCAGGCTATGTACAAAGATCTAATAACTCAAGTAAGAGCAATGCTTGGTCTCACAGAGGGGTTCCTAGTGGGAGTGGGTGTGCATCTGAGTTCAGCTCTGAACCCCATGCTGTTCATACTGGTGATGGATTACAATAGCAAACAGGTCAGAGTGGACGGATTAATAAAGTTGCTGACTGCAGATGAAGTGGCATTACAGGCAGACTCTGAGCAAAACTTCAGCAAAAGATAGGAGAATGGAATACAAAACCAAAGGCACACAGGATGAAACTAAGTACTGATATGACAGTGGTAATGGCAGCAAATTGCGGAAATCAGAAGAAGACGAGAATTGAGATAGAAGTTAACTTAGTGGAAGGTTAACAGCTTCAGGTATCTGGGAGGGGTGGTTGAGGAGAAGGGAAGTCTGAATGAAGAGGCCAAAGCTAGAATTAGAGGGGCTGCAGCCAAGTGACATTTAGTGTCCGATGTAGTGTATGACAGAAGAATGCCAAAGAACCTGAAAAGTAAGGTGTACAATACAGGGGTGTGACCATTTCTATTGTATGGTACAGAAACATGGGTAGTAAAGGCAGAATAGATGAAAAAGCTAGAGGTGATGGAAATTAAGTGCCTGAGATGGGTGGCAGGATGCATACTGAGGGACAGATGAAGAAATGAGAGCATAAGCGCAGAAGCCAGAGTAGCACCAATTTCAGAAATGGTTAAAGAGAACAGACTGTGGTGGTTCAGGCACATGTGCAGAATACAATCTAGTGAAGGAGATTTGGGACAGACAGGAAGAAGGTAAGAGGAAACAAGGGTGTCCAGCAAAGAGGTGGATGGATTGTGTGAAAGAAGTAATGTGACAGTTGGGCATGAGTGTCGAAGAAGGCAGGAGCGTGGCACTGCATCAAGAGAGAGGGTGATGGTTAACACGACATCCAGGCCCCATGCAGATAATGAGGAAAAGGGGCTTGATAAGGATGATGATAGTTAGATCGCTGTGTCAATAATCAAATCCTGTCGAAAGAAATCAAAAAGTGGTTAGGCTGCTTTCAAAACCTAAAATCTTTCATAAGTATTGAAGCAATTCTCAACTTCACCCAACACCATAACTAAGTCTGTCTTTTTGCCTCACAGATGGTAAAACAAATAAGCAAGCAACTGACCAAAAGTAAACATCAAGAAACTCAGGCAAAGGTACCTTAGGAGACAGCCTAACCGACTCAGCAATTTTAGTCCATGTAGCCCTGACCATTCTACAAAACCAGATCATATGCAAGTAATCGGCATCCTGGGAATAGGATGCTGTATCACCCATTCCCATATTTAAACTTCTGATCACATAAATAAATAAATAAATAAATGGGAGCATTTATTTTTTGCAGCCTCCAGAATTCTAAGATGTGACATTATCACTAATTTTGAGGTTTTGTAGTCATTTGCATCTACTGTTGCAAATAGTGTAGCCAGACATGTTAAGTGGTCTCAAATAAATACGTTTCCTTTCTCTAAACATCTCTTAGAAATAATACTGTTGATAGAACTGAGAAAATCTTCAATTGTGTAAATTAATATCTGCATCATAGATCTGTATAGCATGCTTATTAATAGGATACTTCTGTAAAAATGACTTTTTTGTGATTTAGGTGACAGCAATTGAAAATACAAATTGGATATCTTAAGTCATTAATGGGCAGCATTTAGGCAAAACTGTACATTTTTAAACATTAAGTGGGTGAGTGTGAGTTTGAATTATCAACAGAAATTTCTGACTACACCTCTGACTGTTCCCCACAGTAACAGTATAATTGAAGGGAGTGCTTTGGAGACTTAAACTTGACAAAATGAATATAAATCAGTTTACGGTGGTTTGGTCCAAATAAGCTATAAGGGTTGCTATTACCTCAGACCTGATGTTCATAGTATTTACTGGAGTCTGAGTTACATTGAACAATTCCCTTCTTAATGCATTTATTTATTGTGGGATTATAATGTCTGCTGCAGAGAATACAAAGTGCTGCCAACAGTGTTGCAAAGTTATTTTGAGACAAGAAAATTCAAATTAGTGATCCGTATTTAAGTGTCAAATCTAGTTAATTTACTATAAAACTAATAACTTAAGTTGTTCCGATCTGCTGCACTGATTTTGCAACTTCTAAGGAGCAGCTGAAAATAATGTTTCTCCTTCTCCACAAAGAAGCAGTAAAATATAGTAAACTAAGAAGTGCTATTTTTGTTTATTGTGATATCATGTCTTCAGTGAAAATGACAATCTGTTTTGAGGCTGGTAAACATCATAATAATGACAACTTCCATTCTTACTATGTGTCTTTTGTGGGATCTGGGATTGGCCATTTGGGCTCTGTCACATAATTATACACCCATCAGAGTGTGATATGTTGCCTATCTTTTACTCAGCTAGCACCATACCATCTACTGTGGTGCTCCTCTGTTATTTTCCTGTTCTTGCAGTCAAGATCGAGTGTGGTTGTTACATGAAATCCAGATAGAAAATCTGTGCATTAAATGTGCATCTCCCATTTTAATTTCCATTTCAGTTCAGCAGTTTTTCACGATGTCTGTTGTATTGAAAGGATTACAGTTCACTGAACTGTAAGTCAACCTATGAAATCTGATGAAAGCCAGTTCCATGGTTCACATGGACATAGGCAAACGAAAAGACCCTGGTCATTTTGGTAAAATCCCCTCATCCCTCTAGTTTAATACACTTTTTTAAGGTTGCACACCCTCAGGGAAAACAGGAATACACAGTTTGGCAAATAAATCAAGTCTCCTGTTTCCTGTTGTGCAGCTTATATAATTATTTCTAGTTTGTGATCTCTGCTTCCACACATTTCCTAACCGATGCGTTTTCACAAGAATACATACAAACAACTTCTTTCAGGAGCTTTGTCATGTATTCCAAATCTATTGTGTTCTAAGCCAAATTGGCTGATCATTGACTATGGCAGCATGATTTCATGATCTGCCAATTAGTATGCACTTTAAATGCTGTTCATCTCATGAGAGACTGCTTAGGGAAAGTTTCCTGGGTTTTATTTGCTTCCTTTTATTCTAAATATCTTTGAATCTTAAATCATTCATACATTGTCTGATATATGTTTTATCCAACCTTTTTTAATCTCTAACTAGTTGTTAGGCTGAGAATATAGTCCTAGATATGAAGTCAGTCTGTTAAGGGATACACACACATGCACATATAAAACTGTGAGCAGTTTGGAGGGTCACTTATTCACAGACAGCATATCTTTGGGATGTGGAAGAAACGGGAGCATCCAGCTAAAACCCATTTGAAATGTCAGGACCTGCAACAGCAAGTCCTGAAAAGCAGACACTGAATGGCCAAAATATCAGACTTGCATATACTAAGTCAGAGATACCATTTCTCGGAATATTCCCTCTTCACAGAGGTGTGGCAGTCTCTGTGTTGGTATATATAAGCTCGGTGGTGGGAGTTTGTCCCACATGCAAAAAGAAGTTTAAAGGAGAAGAGTTATTTTCAAGATTCACTGTTTTCCTGTGATTTTGGTCTTTTTTCAACTTGCTGATACTCAGCAATTTCGGTGTCAGCATTTCAATAGGGAGCCACATAATCAGACATAGAAAGTACATGCCAACTCTGCACAGAAGGCACCTAATCTGCGAACCAAACTGGAAATGAAGTGCTTTGATGCACAGTGCTAACAGTTGTGTTACTGTGCTACCCAAATATTAAATCTGTGATGTTTAAGTATTTCTGAATATGTATTTATACTGCTGGTACTAGGTCTGGGGACAAATTGTTCTGCTTTTATGATAGCCATTCTATTAATTTACAACAGTAAGATTTGTGGTGCAGTTGAAATGTATAAAATTAGGTTGGATGACTGCATACCTTTGACACATAATGTTGAAGAAGTAAGATATCTGAATGAACAACAAAGGTATGCTAAGGTGTGGTTACTAATAAGTAAACAATGTGGCAAAATATTACTGTTTCAGAATGTAAAATTAATTAATTTTTAAAGCAGTCGTTTGATTCATTTTATGTCTGGAGAAGAGAGAGCCATGCTTTTGTAATGGGCTTCAAGAAAAAGTGACAAAGTTTTACTTTTAGTGTAGAAAGAGAAGTGAAATGGTAAGGCTGAAGTGTTGTACTGTAGACTAATGAGCAGGAGTTCCCATGAAGAGAAGATGTGCTCTGGATTTGGTCATTGTTAGTCTAGACAGGATGGGAAAGTTAAGGACTAAGGATCGGTTGGGACATATCATGCATGTGGGGTGGGGATAAATGGAGAGGCCATGGATAACTGCATTTATCAAAAAAAATCTAAATGATGAGCACTGCAGTTAGTCCTGAATAAAGCACATTACCTAATGGCCAGCTGGTGGTGGTGCTGTGGTAGCGTTGTCGCCTCACAGTAAGACGCTGTCCGGTTCGATTCTGAGCTAGAGTGTCTTCTGCGTGGAGACATGTGTGAATGGGCATACCTTCGTTGAAGGTTGTGCGTCAGGCCTGGCAAGCCAGTACGTAAAAATCAACTGCCAATCATTAGTGGACCGGAGTTCCACTGTGGCGACCCCTAAAAGCCAAAAGACACAAACAAACCTAATGGCCAGCTCACACAGACCCGTATGCCACTGATGATGTCTAGAGAAAGAACACTGTCTTACTGTCCAGCTTGGTAAAGCGGCTAGGAGCTGTTCTCATTTTCATACTGCTTGTGTATGGCATATTGCACTAGTCTTTGCTAAACAGTTCATTTTAAATGAAATTACGATTACTATAATGTTCTACCTCTTTCTGTCAATCTGTTGCGTACCCTAGGTTAAATCTTGCAAACACAAGTTTTGATTTTCATTATAAGAGCCTGAAATATGAAAGTCTTTTTCCTCTTTTCCTTTCAGAATCTTTTAAAATCAGATAACAGCCTTACTGTTTGCTGAAGTGTAATGCCCGTGTGTTTCTGGAGTTGCTTAGATCCTTTCTAGTCTCTAGATTTTAGCCTTTCCAAGATGGCTCAAAAATGTACTTATTGTATGTCTTCTGATATGTCAGGCTCTTTTTGTACTTATTTTTCTGGGTTCTTATACTGGATCATGGCTTAAAAGGCACCGGTGGTTCAGCCCACTTAACTGTTAAATGAATGAATGCATGGACACAGGGATGAATGGATGGTTGGCCACATTTAAGAGCCAGTAAAAGCATTAAAAACTATAAAAGATAATAGAGCTATATATTGGATGGAGGGTTCAAAGCAGGTCAGGGTCACTAAAATGCAAAGTGGGCTTGTTATAGGAAAATGATGTGCTGAGAAAGAGAAAGATGAATAGTAAGTCTAGGATGAAACCAGCTGTCATGGTGAATGGAGGTTACAGCCAGTGTGTAGTAGGAATGGAGGTTACAGCCAGTGTGTAGTAGGAATGGAGGTTACAGCCAGTGTATAGTAGGAATGGAGGTTACAGCCAGTGTGGAGTAGGAATGGAGGTTACAGCCAGTGTGGAGTAGGAGTGGAGGTTACAGCCAGTGTGGAGTAGGAGTGGAGGTTACAGCCAGTGTGGAGTAGGAGTGGAGGTTACAGCCAGTGTGGAGTAGGAATGGCGGTTACAGCCAGTGTGGAGTAGGAGTGGAGGTTACAGCCAGTGTGGAGTAGGAGTGGCGGTTACAGCCAGTGTGGAGTAGGAGTGGCGGTTGCAGCCAGTGTGGAGTAGGAGTGGAGGTTACAGCCAGTGTGGAGTAGGAGTGGAGGTTACAGCCAGTGTGGAGTAGGAGTGGAGGTTACAGCCAGTGTGGAGTAGGAGTGGAGGTTGCAGCCAGTGTGGAGTAGGAATGGAGGTTACAGCCAGTGTGGAATAGGAGTGGAGGTTACAGCCAGTGTGGAGTAGGAGTGGAGGTTGCAGCCAGTGTGGAGTAGGAGTGGAGGTTACAGCCAGTGTGGAGTAGGAGTGGAGGTTACAGCCAGTGTGGAGTAGGAGTGGAGGTTGCAGCCAGTGTGGAGTAGGAGTGGAGGTTACAGCCAGTGTGGAGTAGGAGTGGAGGTTACAGCCAGTGTGGAGTAGGAGTGGAGGTTACAGCCAGTGTGGAGTAGGAGTGGAGGTTGCAGCCAGTGTGGAGTAGGAGTGGAGGTTACAGCCAGTGTGGAGTAGGAGCAGGAAGTCAAGTAGGACTGGAGGTTCTGAAGTACCAATCGAACATGGTCTGATGAAGTTTGTACGAAAGTGCTTCCCTTTCTCTCTGAATAAATCAGTACTTTTTCCTACAGCTTTGGTGGTCATATTTTCAACTTGGACTGTATAGTTGACAAGTCCAAACATGGATACACCAAACAAATATTATCATGACAACTAGACTGTAGTTTAGGAACTGGTTCTTTTTAGAGGCAGACTATAAACTAGACACTCTCTAAAACTTGGCTCTGCCTCCCTAGACTCCTGTTTGAATTCCACCTCCTGTGATTGCTTTTTGAAATGGTTCTATTAGAGAATTTTACTTTGTAAGGACACAGTTCTGCATATTATATTTTTCACTTATAACCACTTCCAGTGTAAGCCTTGGACATAGGCAAAAAGACCCTGTTATGTGCATAAATAAGTATGATATAGATATTAGAAAAGTTAATAAATGGGTATAGAATTAGCTACACAGGAGAGTCCAAACTGTTTTGTGTGTGTGTGTGTGTGTGTGTGTGTGTGTGTGTGTGTGTGTGTGTGTACGTGCATTGGGGGAAGGTGCAGAATGACATCAGAGGCTACAATGTAACGAGTTAAGAGAGGCAGTATTACTATTATTATGACCTAACCATTCCCTGCTCTGCTAGCCCTCTTTCCACACACAGTACATCCCTTTAGTGCAGGCTGTCCTTTTTTGCTTATTAAACAGGTAAATTAAATGGCCCAAGAACCCTTTTTCAGCCTAGAACCTAAGCCGTTTGGGTGAATACAATAAATAAAACAGTCATTTTAATTAAAAAAAAAAAAAAAAAAAAAAAAGAAAGCACAGTCTAAAAATCAGTAACAGATACCAGGATGTGAACACTGGTAAATGTATAAAGTAAACAAAAGTGTAAAGAAAAGAAGTATAAAGAAGACGGCTTTCCCTGCTGAACATTCGTCTTTTATTTCAGTTTAGCCTGAGGATAAATACTAGAGGAGGAAAAAGAATGTGAGTGTCAGTAATCCTCACGTACATGACCCTGGCCAATTTTGCCTCTGTTCTTACCTCTCTTCTTTAGGTTATATGCACTGGACATGATGTATGATTCGTCATACCCTGCACATGTTAAGTTGACTTCCCCCTGTAAATAATTGAGCCTGTGGCCTGGCTTGTTAAGCAGTGGGGCAGTTTCAGAGCTTATTTTGTTTGCCACAGAAAGGCATACTCCTCATGCATAAAATATATTGGTGTGTCCAATGAAAACACACCAGTTGGTTTGTTATTGTCATGCAACACATTTTATATGCTGGTGAATTGTTCTGAATGGTGGTACATTGTGCGTTTGCTGCCATGAGTGCATCCTATAGAATGTTTAATCATGTGGATGTCTTAGTAGCTCAATATTAAACTATCCTGCTTAAATGTAGCTCCACCAACTTAATGCATGAACCCTGATAGCAGCAAACCATTCTCCCAGATCTTTAACACATTCTGCATCCTCATAGCCCCCCCCCCCTCCCCGCCATAGCTGCAATAAACAAACTGAAGAGTTTCACATTCACCAAGAAAATTTAAGTGAAAGTATGTTACCTGCAGTGAATTCAGATTCTGCTGAAAATAATGTTTTAAATGGATATGACAGAATCACTTTTGATCAGGCTGGAACTTGCTGTTTAATGTATGCTGCTGTATCTGTCCACATGTCTGAGCTAAATATTTTATTCTGTTGAATAATACTGCATGTGCTACAATACAACCATCACACTGACTTTCCTTCTGCAAACTACAAGTTTAAGAATTCATTACTTATTAGGAGATGAATGCTTTTGTCTGCCATTTCTTGAAACAAATGTGCATAAGGGAATGTGAATTACCATCCCAGGCTTTAGCTTCTTAAATCAACTGCATAACCTGTTGTTTGTCTGGGTGAGATAATTGGTTTGACAGGAAGCTGCTTCTCAACTTCTTCTTGAAGTGTTACACTTCCCTTTACAAATGTCGGTAAATTGTCAGTAAAAAAACACAGCCTTCTGTAAAATGCAGAAGTTTGTATCATAGTCTCATTAGTAAACATGGTTGTGTAAGTCTTTTTGTCTTAGTTAAAAATTTGTTTAGTCAAATAACTTGCGGTTTCTGTAACACAGGTCAGCATCCAATAAATGCACAATGTGTCTTTCTTTGAGCTGTATTTATGGCATGTTTCATCGTTCTGTTTGTGTGATTATATTAGATTATGATAGCATGTAATTTAAACCATAAGGGCCAAAACAACCTGCTCACACTGTTCGTGTGATTATATTAGATTATGGCTGCATGTAACTTACACTGTAAGGGCCAAAACAACTTGCTTGCCCTTGACTAGATGCCATGTGCTAGAAAACAATGGTGTCCTCATACTAGGGTTACCATCTGTCTCACTTTGCGAGGGACAGTCCTTCTTTGGGCAGTTGTGTCCTGACAAAAAATTGTAAAAATGGCAAATGTCCTGAGATTTTAGTACAAAATTATTTCCTATATTTTATGTAATAGTTGCATAAAACTGTTATTCTGTATCTAAAATACCTAAATGTTATAAGAAACAGAATAAGCAACTAAAATGCTACAAGAATAAGCTTTTATTTAGGCAAAATATTTAAGTTCTAACTTTTGTAATGACCGTGGGTATGTGTCGGCCTGTAAAATCTGATGTTTGTACCAAAAAATGTCCCACTTTGCCCATTTGGAAAGGTGGCAACCCTACCTCATTCATTGTTAGAGCAGACATCAGTAGGGCCTACCGTGGAATCTTTGGAGTTTTTTGGGTTTTTTTTTTTTTTTTTTTTTTTGTGTGCTTTGACTGGAGATGGAGGAACTTGGAGATGACACGAGTTAAAAGTATTAAGGTCTGTGTTGCCATATATGCATGTACATCATTTTCTCCCAGATTGCTTTTCCTTTGTGAAGCTATTTGGCCTTTCATCAGCAACCCCAAGTGCAAGGATCTCCCATAGTGAGTTGTCTGTCACCATTAGTCAAATGCCTTTAAGTATTATTAACCAATACTTCAGTGTACTATCACTACATTACTTAGCTTGTAGCTGTAAGACCTAACCCTGTTACTGACTTCTTCACTGCTGCAGTCCCAGTATGTCTACATCAGTGAATCCTGCGGATGCTGCTTGAACCACAAGTTGGAGGCAGAACCATGGCCAGTTTAAAAGTGTATTCCAGTTTATAAGATAAGCCCTAAAACAACTCTTTACTGGTTATTTTGTTGTATTTTACATAACCCCTTTTCAGCTTAGTCCCAGGAAGAAAAACTCCAAACGTGCAGTAAATTTACACTTGAAAGGCAGAATGCAAAATGTAATAAGTAAAATAATTACAATATATTTTACAATTGAAATGAAGGCCTATGTGAATAAAATAGTATAAACCTTAGAACTGTACATTCTGCCTAGACCCGTATTGTAGGAGTAATGCTGTAGAAAGGTAATAGGAGGTACAGGGGTGCAACCTGGAGTGGAGAGAGAAAGTAGACTTTGTGGGTTAGAGTAAGGCAAGAGAGAGAGAAAGGGAAGTAAGAAGATAAATTAAGAAGGGTAAGACAAATTTGGGGAGGTGAGGGAAATAATAAAGTAAAAGTTACAAATAAAATTAAATTAAAACAAAATTGTATAATATATTTTAGAGCTGTCCAGGGGAGGTTAGTGTGAAGAGCTACATTAAGTTGTACCAGAGCAGGACCATGTATGGCATGAACTTAGAAAAGAAAACATGATCTTAAAAAAATTAAGTAACACTTGGGAGTTGTGTTCTTTCTTTCTTTAGCCACAGCAGTTTGACTAAACATTGATGGTTTATTTTCCATTGTATTATATTACACCTATGAATTGCTGTAGAAATGCTGCCATCTAACACAAGCTGCACAGCACATTTATTGTAGTTATGTACAGAGAGGAAACAGAAAGACGGTCTTTTTCTCTGAGTATGTGCTTATTGTGTTTTCAAGGCATCACTCACCTTCTTTGTCTGCTCTCAGTACTATGTACACCATGCATTGGGTACAACATTCTTAGATAGCACATGGATTATAGGCAACTACCTGTGAGCACCGTACTCCTATGTCCATACTTCTAACACTCTCATAAGTGGCATAGTTGTTGTTTATTCTTTTTCCCTTCACCGTCTTTTCATACTGCTTAATTACCAGCACCATTGCCACATCCTTTAGTTTGTTTTACAAAATCTGTCATTGTTCAGATGTAAAATACTACTGGGTTCTTTGTGACAGTTTAAAATGCAGCTGTACTTTTGTAATATGTTCAACACCTACTTTCAGATGTGAAATACATTCTGAAATCCACAACTATCCTTAATCATGTCATTTTTCATACCTGATTTAGGGAATAAACAGCAGTGTTCCCAGTTGACATAACAACAAAAAGTCATTGCCTACTTTCTAGAGTAATAACTGGAGATGTGGCATGGCTATGATGAATGCCATCTCTGATTTTGTACTTATCAGACTCTTAGCACTCCCTGTGTGTGTGTGTGTGTGTGTGTGTGTGTGTGTGTGTGTGTGTGTGTGTGCGTGTGTCTTTGTGTGTGTGTGTGTTAGAATAAATAATTTATATTATAAAGGTGGCACAGTGGTTCAGTGGATAGTGTTTTTGCTTCAGAGCAAGAGGTTCTCAGTTTGATTCTTGACTGGGGTACCTTCTGTGTGGAGTCTGTATGTTCTCCCTTTGTTTGTGTGGGTTTCCTCCAGGTGTTTTGGTTTCTTCCCTCATTCCAGATGCATGCAGTAGGTGGATTGGAAATGCTAAATTGTCCATATGTGTAAATGTGTGATAAAGATGAGTTACCACTGCAGGGCTAGTCACTTGGCTGTGTAAACCTTGGCTGTAGATGATTGTCACTGTTGAAATGACAGTCTCACACCATGCAGAAAAAAAGGGGGATGGATGGATGCACACATACACACCATATATGTGTTGAGAAAATGTTAAAAAAATTAAGGTTTTTAACATATGTAAACATTACCTCAGTTAAAAAATTCTAAACATCTATATGTAGTAACAAAGATTTCTGCTAATTGATGTAATACAATGGGCTACAAGAATCATCCAACTCCATTAGTCAAAATATGCCACTTAACTTTAATTTACTACTCAATAACCTACTGCTAAAGACTAGCATTTATTTAAAAAATACAAGATACATTTTAAATGCATTTGTGCCTTTGTTTTCTCTGTTATTTATTATATTTACTAAAAACGGTATTTTTGTACAGACACCGTATTACATTTACTGAGCTCAATATACAATACATGCTAATCTCAACTATTGCCATTTGTTGTTTTTGAGTAGTTCTCGGAACAAATTTGTGAACAGAGTGGGTCATAGGTTCATAAGTTCATAGGGAGGTACTAGGCTATCTGCCCGAAAGCATTTATAAGCCTAGCCGGAATGTGTTGGCTTTTGCCACCCCCTTAGATTAGTTCCCTGTGCCTCTATCCAGCAGAGCCATTGAAGTGATCCCTTGGGTAAACTTTCTGTTTCCCATCCACTCATCAAGGTTTCTCTTGAAAAGGGTTAGCGAGGAGCTCTGCCTAATATAGATTGGAATCTTGTTCCAGAGCTTGGGAAGTCTCTGGGACAGGAATCTATCCCTCCAGCACATCCTATTTATTGTTGTGGTGAGGTTTAGATTCCTGGAGCATGTGGCTTGAGGGGATATGGTTTTCTTTATGTGGAGCATGTCCATCAATTCTGGGTTGGACATGGCCTTGTATGTCAGGCAGAGATCATCTCTGAGTAGGCGGTATGCAACCGAGTACAGCTGGAGTTTCTTCAGTTGAGCTGCATAGGGCATCTGGATGAGGCCAGTGATCCTCTTGGTGAGGTACTTCTGTGGTCTTTACAGTTGTTGCAGGTGTCTTGTAAGGTACATCCCAAATGGGGCATTGTACTCTATGATGGGTCTGATGAGTGATGCATAGAGGGGCCCAATGACCTCTTTCGATCTGGATGCAAACCCTTTTGTGATTAGGTGGGCCACATAGAAGAATTTTCTAACCACTTTGGCAATGTGATTATCAAAGGAGAGGTTACTATCTACTTGGGTCCCCAGATCCCTTATAATGTCTTTCGTATTTAGGGGGCTACCACCTATGTGGTAGTTTGTGGGTACTTTGTTTTTTCCATAGGGGATGATTATGCACTTTTTGGCATTTAGCTTGAGGCCATGGTTTTAACACTAGGTATCTTTCTCAGTGAGACCCTTTTGGAGGATGTCTGTGTCAGCCAGAGAGTCAGTTATAGCCCCTAGTTTGCAGTCTTCTGCGAACTTGGTAAGCCATAGTCCTCCTGTGCTTGCCTGTACCTCTGAGAAGTATATGCCAAACAGGAGGGGTCCTAGAACTGAGCCCTGGGAAATGCCACTTGTAACTGGTTTAGAGTCAGACCTAGCTCCTGTAACTCTTATCATGTGGGTTCTGTCTGTGAGCCAGTTGGCAACCCATCTCGTGACATAGGGGTGTATGTTCAGGCTGGTGAGCTTGTTTATAATACCTGAGTGGGGAATGGTGTCGAAAAGGCCTTTGCAAGGTCTGGGTAGGCTGTGTGAACCACCTTTCCCTCGTCCATAGTCTTGGTAACTGTCTCAAAGAAGTCCACCAGGTTTAGGAGGCATGATCTGCCCTTAACAAAGCCAAACAGGGTAGGGTCCAGTGTTTGGAGGTTTCCAATGTCTCTGTTAATGAGATCCATGATGATGGGCTCCATAGTTTTGCAGACCAAGCTAGTCAGGCTTATAGGGCAATATTTCCCAGGGTCCATTGTGGCTCCACATTTGCGGAGTGGAATAACCATTGCTGTGCGCCACTCTGTGGACACGTAACCTGTGGAGAGGCTGAGTTTAAACAGTGTGTTTAGGTGAGGGGTTAGTTCATCTGAGCTCATGTAGGACGCAGCTTGGGACACCGTCCGGTCCCATTGATGCTGTGTCTTTGGCTTTGGAGAGGGCTGTTTTAACCTGAGTGTCTGTGATGTTAGGGGCACTACATTCTTCTGGTATAGTTGTGGGCCCTTTTGAGGGTGAGAGGGGGGTGAAGTTTGCACTGAACCTGTCTGCCAGGATGTTTGCTATATCGGTCGGTTCAGTGTTTTTTGTGCCATTCTGCACTAACTCTGAGCAGATCTGAGAATTGCCACTTAGATTCTTGACATAGCTAAAGAATGCCTTGTGGTTATCTTTGGAGTCCATGGCAATTTTTCTTTCGAAGCTAGCCTTGGATGATTTTATGAGGGAACGTAATTTCTTGCTGATACTGATCAGGAATGTCTTCCCTTCTTGGGATTTTACTCTTTTCTGTACTAGTTTCCTCCTTCTGTTGTATAGCTTGTTTATGGCAGGGGTCCACCAGACTGGTTTTATTTTCTTGGAGGAGTGAGTCTTGGTTTTGCTTGGGATAGCATGATCCATGCATTCTTGTAGGTGCCCATAGAGTGCATTAGTAAAGGATTTTGCAATTTGGACAGTGTTATCCTTTAGCATGGGGGCTTTGAAGCTTCCCACCTTGGTCTTAAGTAACGTGAAGTTTGCTTTTGAAAAGTTTTTCACTGTGGTTTCTTTGACAGGGGGTGGTGGTGGAATGTGAATATTCAGAGTGATTAGAATATGGTCATATCTAACCAGCAAGGGGTTGACCTCCAGTGTGGAACACCGGTCGCCCCCTGTTGGTGATGACCAGGTCCAATATGTTGTCACCTCTAGTGGGGGTGTTGACCAGTTGATCCAGGGCGTTTGAGTTTATAAATTCTAGGAAATGTTGGGCAAGGGAGTTTGTACTTGAGTAGTTCTCCCAGTTAATGTTTGGGTAATTGAAATCACCCAATATCAGGGTATTGGTAGGACCTTTATTTTTCCCAGTGTTTCCAGGAATGCAGAGTGGGGGTCCTGGGACATGGTGGGTGATCTGTAGCAAGCTATAATTTGAATAGCAGTTTTGCCCATTGTTAGTTGCACGTGGATGATCTCTGAAGCATTGTGCTGTGCCACTAACCTGGAGGTGTGGGTATCCTTGATAAATATGGATACTCCCCCACCTTTTTGTATTTCTGCCCAGGTTTTATGGCCGAAATGTATGGTATGAGTCTGTAATCAACACTGGCTGCCCCTGTCCAAGAGGGACATGGGTGCCACCCCAGGGGCAAATTTGCATTCTCCCATGCAGTTTTCTAGGCTGCGTTTGAATAGGGTCAATGAGGAGCACTATTTTACAAGAATAGAAGGTCTATTCCTGAGAAGCAGCAGTCTCTAGGAGACATATCTGTCTCTCTAGCATGTTTTGTTAATGCCACAGGCTAGGTTGAGATCCCTAGAGCGAGTGACTCTTCTGCCATTTGACTTGCAGATGTGCAGCATTTCCATTAGAGCAGAGTCAAGAAATTACACTATAGGGTCAGGCACAAGTCACCTCTCAACAGTCTATAAAATACAGGTAAATCGCAAGGCTTTCAGCCTGTCCATGCAGATCATGGTTTGGAGTTCCTGTATTATTTTAGTGAGAAACCTCTGAGGTCTCTCCAACTGCTGCATGTGTTTGATGAGGTACATGCAAAAGGGTGCATTGTACTCTATTAATGGTCTGATGAGAGTTAGTGGACTTATAAAATAAAAACAGCTTGGAAAATGGCAAACAGTAAACCATACATTCAGATAAAAACATGCTTAAGAACCAAACTATTTATTAAACAATAAAAAAGTGTAGTTAAGCACTTTTGTCCCTGAAGCACTGGGACTTCCTCAGAACAAATTTAAACTATTTACACCTTACTTAAATACCTTTAAAAACACCGTTTTATTGTTTAATAAATAGTTTGGTTCTTAAGCACGTTTTTATCTGAATTTATGGTTTGCTGTTTGCCATTTTCCAAGCTGTTTATATTTATTTTTTGGTCATTGTGGAGCTTTGTTGCACTGTTCTCTTAATTACAGTGGACTGGATGCTATGCCCTTGCTTATAAGGTACGCTACATAGAAGGCTTTCCTTACCACTGTGGAAACCTGGTCGTTGAAGTTCAGATTGCTATCAACCTGTATTCCCAAGTCTCGCACCACTGGGTTGGAACTCGGTTACCACCATTATGTTGTAAAAATCAATATTCTCTGTTAGTGTCACTGCCTAATGACTTTGGTCATAGCTGAAAAGGGCCCCCTGGCCAGTTCACCTACCTGGTTAATATGTATGTATGTGTGTATGTATGTATGTGTGCATGTATGTATGTTGTATAAATGAGTAAAATCCCTTTGTATTACCGAACCCATCTCAAAGTGTAGGGTTAGTGGGAATTTTCATAATTTTTGGGAGAGTTCAGCTAACTTAAAACTGAAAAGGTTCCATTGCAAAATAATTGGTATATTTGATAATAGCTTTAGGTGGCAAATCAGAAAAGACAGTTGCAGAGACTCATACTATTTTTTATACGCAGAACTCTATCTTTGTTGAACTCTATCTTTGTTGAGACGGTTAGGTTCATTTTTTACTTGCTCTTCAGTGTTTTGTCATGTTGGAGCAGTGTGTTTGGAAACAAGTGACTCACAGATGTTAGAAGTCTTGAAAGGCAATGAGCAAGCATCCAGGCTTTTTGCACATCATGTTGAGCAGAACTGAAGTGCAATATGCTTAGTAATGTGCTTTAATGGGGAGCAAAGAACTGCATCTCTGATTTGAAGATAAAGTTTGATTTTAGGAAGGTTAAATGTCTGGTTTAGTTGTCAAAAGGAGGGTATAGTCAGCTTGGCCATACACTCTTTTATGGAATTGTTAGTGTATTTAACCTTCTTTCCTCTCATTCTTTTCAATACACCGATTTTCCTCTGGTTAATAGCTGCAGCTGATTATAGAATGGGATGATAGCCCTGGACATCTGGAAAGATTAGCTGGTCTCTACCATGCATGGCCCATAGCTTATGATTACATATTAAGGTATGTACATACTATTTAAGTTGTGGTTATTTTTAAAAGGTAAGTAACATTTCTGAATATGATATGGATGATTACAGAACAGTGGGCACACAAATACATTTGTCATTGTGAGTGCTTAGTTATTTTTTCCTTGCTTTTGTTTTCTGGTCCCACGAATACTTGGGTACTATCTTAGATTCTCTCAGCCTCGTCCATCTGTGTGCCACAGAAAGCAGTAAAGATGTGATTGTCTTTATTTCCATGTCAGCACCTGTTCAGCCATTTTGCATCTGGCATCCACTCAGTTGTGGGCAATAGTGAACTGTGGCATAATTATGTACACAGGCACAGTCTATTCCATCTGCTTCAAATCTGCGTATCGCTTAACTGGCAAGTATGTCTCATCCTGACCGTAATGGTAGATGTGGGCTGGGATATTAAACCTGAGGAACATTGTCCATTTCATGCTGCCTTCATTGGCAAAATAGAACAAAAAAGTACTGAATCTGTGTATAGTTAGGGGCATGTGATACTACCAGTGTTATGAGGCAGAGATGGGAACCATGTACCTCATAGCAGCTGCATGGCTAGTGCTTTGGCAGAGTCACTGCACAAGGTTACTGTGATATCTGCACCCTTGTATAAGTTGTCTTTTGTGTATTTTTGCACGTATAATTTTTATACAGTGATTCTTGTTTGTCATGGACATGCAGCAAACTGTGACTCTATAAAACAGTCAAAATATTGCCACTTTGGCTGAGTAACATTTCAAGTCATGAATTTAGATGTTCTGAAAGAATGGGTCATGAAGCTGCAATACAGAGTTAGTGCTATTGTACTTTCAGAATTAATGCTCATTCATGTTCTGTGCACAAGTATCCAAACAAAAAACTTGAAATGTACAACTATGATCTTCAGTTTGGACTTTTCTGTCTGCATATGTAACACAGTATATACCAGGAAAGTGAGCATTAGCACTTCAGGTAGCACCCATTATGTGCAGCTTTTTTTTTTAGAACAATGCCTACATTTAAGGATTAGTCACGTCCATATGGTTATCTGCCATTTGTGGTTAGCTGTGTATTCACCAAAAATAATGCAGTAATATGCTATCTGGGTGCTATGAGGAAGAAAATGGATGAACTCTGTGTGTTTATGACAGTAAAAACACAAGTGCATTGTGTGTGAAATAAAATAAAAGCTGTCCATATGAATTTGTTGCACTGCTGACAGGAAAAGCACTTGTGTAGAATAAAAAAAAACGTTTACAGAAGTGATGGAAAATGGTGCATTTGAAAGACGAGTAAGGGATGGAATCTTCACAAAAATGACAGGAAGTGAATGTAAACGCATCAAAGTACATGGAAGGCCATGGACTTTAGGAGAGCAAAGACTATCCAGACTTAATTATCAACAGACAAGGATGCTCCTAGTAAAATAAGTTGATGACAATAAGAATAGATTGGGAGGTCAGGATTAAACAGATGGAGGGGCTCTTTGCATATGACTATTTACAGCATTTGTAATCATTTTGCTAAAATAACTGGCAGACCCATCAACTTTTTGTAGATCATATTTTTTTTAAGTGTTGAGTGTCCTAGAACTTAAAAAGAGAAAGGAACCGATTTCAGAATTCTTTGAAAGTAAGCTGCAGTTACTTCGGACAACGTCTGAAAAAAATGAAGGCATTTATTCATGGAATGAGACAGTGTAATGACACCGAAAAGAAATGCAACATGGCCTTCTGGTTAAGGAATGCTTTTGAGGAAAAAGGCATGGCATAAAGGTAGATGGGGTCCTTCATGATTCCAGCCTCATGTATGTTACCCAGCAAGGTCCTGAATCTTGACCTCACTGTAAAAGAGTTAGGATCAGTGAACAACAAAGCATCTAAAGGTGTACACTGCCTTCTTGTCATCAGAGGATTACCACATTTGATAAATGAAAGACAAAGAAAGTAGCGTGAGAGCTACAAGAACACAGGTTCACACACTGTAAACTCTAAACATTTAGCTTTTTCTCTGAGAATGGCACGACACAGCGGATGAGTGGAAATGTGTTATGTTTGCAGACGAAATAAAATGCAATGATGCTATCTATTCTATTTATAAATTTCTACCCATATAAGTGGATTTTTTATTAGATAAATAACAGTGAATTTGTGACAGTTTTAGCACTGACGTATAGCAGATTGATCTGGTGAATGTTCATAATATTGAATGAAATTGCTTGTTGAAGAGGCAAATATAAGTTGGCCAAATCATGCTGTTCTCTTAATAAGAATTACTCTGTGGCCAGTGTATAACAGGATGGTTAAACTCAGGAGTGAGACATGTACAGACCACAGCACAGAAGTACTATGTTTTTCATACTAGTGATTTAGTTTTGCATACTACTGATTTAGTTATCTTTTTAGCATTTTGCATGTCTCAGTGGTTGGATAAAGGGAAGAATATAAAGATATAAGCCTGCATGGTTAGCCACATAGAACACTGTATGTAATATTACACACAGTGAGTAAACCTCCAATTTAATTGTAAGATCACATTATAGACCTCGTCATCAAAACTTGCCGGGGGGGGTCTCCATTTCTTCACTTTACATCTGAGCCAAACAAATTTGCTGTGCTATTGTTTATTAGCAGCCAGTTTTATCTCCATTACATTATTTCATGTGTATGGGCTCGGGATAAATAAGTGTTGAGCAAAAGCAATGAACATTTGCTATGACTTTTTGTAGCTGCTGCAAGGGAGCGAGAGAGGTGTTTTTTTCTATTTCTCTAAGATATTGTATCACTGTGGACTGTATTGAGTAGTGTGTGTGTGTGTGTGTGTGTGTGTGTGTGTGTGTGTGTGTGTGTGTGTGTGTGTGTATTTAGGGGGCACAGACCTCCTCTTTTTAGGAGTGTGCAGGCATAATCACATGCCAAACAAAAATATGCTTCTGAATCGTCAGAAACGAAAGTGCTTGACTTTATTTTCTTATTATATATTTTTTTATTGATTTTGGTCTATTCAGCCGAAATCAAATTAATTTAATTTTACTGACTGGTGCTGCATCCTGTACCCTGAAGTTTGCTTTGGATTTGGAATTGTTTTATATCTTCACATTCGTTTAAGAAGCCGTGAGAGTTTGGGGAATGGGCTATGTCATCCAATCACATTTGAGAGGAAACTAGTTCACTAGTGGTCAGGTTCAGCTACTGTCAGCTGACACCTCATCAGTTATGCCTTAATACCTCAGTGAACACATGAGCCTTTCCATTGGTGATGCAAAGCCTTGCTGCAACTCCTGTGCTTCACCAACTGATACAAAAGTCAGCAGCTAATTTCCACTAATTCTATCTCCTTTGTGGGATATTTCAGGAATACTTTGGTCTGAAAATGGCTGCCTGGATGGTTTTGTATTTTTGGGGGGAGGTTTCTGCATTTCTTCTGATGATGATTATACAAAGGCAAGCCACGCAAATTGATGGCCATTTAAGTAGCCTCACTTTAGGACAGTCGGATCATGGTCAAATAGAGCCCTAGGCAAGGTAACGGATCAGGCCCCCCATACTCAAAGACCCCCCCCAGCCATTTCAGTGTCGTATTATTTGTCTATTTCTCCAGAGTTACCATAAATACTGTTCAAACCTGTCAGTGTGCATACTGTTTTCTTCTTCAGTTCTATAATGATTAGAAATATTTAAAACTTTTATTTCCAGTTTTATAGTGCAAACACTGATAGCCATTTGCTAAACAGTCTCACAATGAAAACTGACTTAGCATGAGTAGTAAACTTCTCTGTCCTTGAAACTCACATTCATTGTAATGACATTGAAACCTGTATTCAAAGAAAATGCATCTGGCTTCTGGTAGATTGTTTACCTTTGGGCTGTTTTCAAACCCAGGCCCTTGCACACATATTTTTGAAACACACATACATGCATGTCCTTGATGTGCCATCCTAACTGTATTAAATTACACTCCTTGTATAATACAGCACACCTTGTTAGAGTGCATTTTAAATTTGTAGGTTTGAACATTTTTTCCAGTAAGCAATGAAAGAAAATGTATGAACCAGTAAGGACAAAACTACCCATTACAGAACATTACAATCACAAAAAGCCACTCAAACCTTTCATTACAATCCACCAGTATCAGCCAGTATACACAATCTCTACAGAAGTAAAGGTCATCTTAATAATTCCACATTAAAGAAATCTATAACTAATTAAGAAGTTGCTACTGGCAAACAAGTTTGCAGCAACTACTTCAACTACATTGGACCAAGACCATTTTCTCCCATCTTAGCTGGACATTCATTTCTTTCAGCTAACTGCTTAGTTTCTCAATTTCAGCTAACAACTAGTGACTCTTCCCTTTCATTGCATACATGACTTATAAAAGTAAATGAATGTGCTTTGCCATCTGAGCAACAAGTAAAGCTCTAAAACATATTACTGAAATAAAAATGTTTCCTTGGGCCATGTCAGATTTCCAAAAAGGTGTTCACGCCATCCCTTTAGCTTCTTTAAAGATATGTAAAGCCTCTATTAATGGCACTTCATTTTGAGATCATCACTTAGACTCCTTTCCTCCTTGAGACTTTCACTTTGTATTAGTAAAGTTAACTCTGTATTTTTCGCCAAGTTAAAACTTCGGCCTTGAAAAACATTATTTCCTAATGTTTGTTGCTTCCACCAGAGGGATTTCTGAGCTCCAAGCTCTAATGACTGCTCTGTCTTACTTGATCAGTGTTTTCCTATGTAATAATCCTTCTTTCATGCTTAAAGCTGCAGCACATAAACCTTCCAGTTTTCTTCACTCACTATTCTGGAGAGTTATCTTCCTGTGTGAATGCCTACCATGTGCTGAGGTTTTACGTTCATAACAATAAGGCTATCAGAAAGGATTCTGAACTCTTTATTGCTTTTACAGCCTCCTTTTGTGTGTAAAAGACAAGAAAGCCCTGAGTTTTAGTGTGCATATTCCTGAATTCATACTAACATGCCCTCATGCCTCCTTAGATATACTGTGCAGATGGAAGGCACATAAACGCTTTTTCATACCGGCCTGACATGCTATCTTTGGGGGGGGGGTATGTCCTATATAATTTACACTACTGCAGCAGTGAGCTATTCAAACAACAGTTGCTACTGAAAGTTTACTTACACAACTGCATTTTTCATAGCTTTATGTCAGATGCTTGATACTTAGCTGTCTGAGAAGACAATGTCCTCTCTGATCCTTTTGGTTCCTCACTGCGTTTTGTAGTGATATGCATGGACTGAAGTCTTGTGTTATATGTTGCTGCAAGACAGCATGAAGTTAAGTGACATAACCTGTGGTCATACTTGAAACAGTAGAAAGACACAGTCTGAGGGTTATGAGGAAAGTCGAGAAGCAATAAGAGGTATTAGTTTGTCATGGAGAAGAGCTGGGCACATTTTAGACTATTTTGCATAATAGCTGATAGACTGAAAAAAGGGGAAGGATTTAAGGCAGCTGTATTTAGTATTAGGAGGAAGTAATTGTTATGTAGGACCCAAAACACATATTTGTAAAGAAGTGAGTAGTCTAGGTTGAGAAGGTAGAGTCTTTCTGCTCATTTCTTGTTCACACATCAGCATCTCTGAGGAGTCATGTGAGTTGCTCTAGCCTCTAACTAAGGCACACATTTGTAAGGCAACTCTGGAGCAGTTGTTTCATAAATCATTGTTTAACTGACCCCTTATTGGCATTGCACTTTCTAAAACTAGGATTTCTATTGAAAATGTAAGTATAAGAAATGCAATCACCAAACAAAAAGCCTCATTTTGTAAAAAGACAGATTATACATATTAACCCCACAATTTTAGTACCTAGAAGTATTCCTCTTAATCCAAAGTATGCAGATCTTAAGAGTAATTATGTGTAACAGGGGTAGAGGTGGCATAGGGATGGGTAGACCTTCCATATAAAAATATTTCATTAACAATACAACTTTTCTGATTGATGATTTTTGTTCTGGAAATCATTTTTTTTGTACTTGTGGGAGTACATAGATGTCTTATAGTTAAGATAAGCAGGTGCAGAAATGAACAGTTATTTGAGGCTAGAAGTAAATAGACATCTGGCAATCAAATTTCTGGAAAGCAGTGATTCATCTCAACCTAAAAACCAGCAAGGCATTCAGGTTTTCTAAATGTGATGCACTAAGTGGAAGCCCATCTGATGATGCTGCAGTTGGTGATACATGTGTTTGTGTATTGCTATAATCAGATGTCTTGCTACTGACTGTTTTACAACAGCACATCTTAGTATCTCACCTCTAAGGAAGAGTTATTATGTAGTGCTGACTCACAGCTGTACCCATTATTGTTGTCTTTGAGCCCCCTTGCATAGCACAGAGTCTTTATTTTTTATTTCATCATACTTTAGGAAAACTGCACTGTAAAATGCTTAACTGTGATCTTTGGAGGTGCCCTTCCACATTTTTCTGAGGCATAAGAGAGGAATGTGAGTTCTGTTGAAACCACTGCTTATCATTATGCACTGAATGGATTTGTTTTTTTTTCTGCTCCCTCTTTAATAGCTGAGTGCCTTTTTGTGCAATATCCCGATTGCTTTAGATTTTAGGTATCATCTTCAGTTGTATCCGTTCAATAAAACTTATCATTGCCCCACCAACCATGAGTATATCAGGTAGCACATATGGTAATGCTGTCTAGAAATGATTAAGTACATTAACCACCATTTAGTAAACATTTCAGTTTCATGTTAAACGTTCTCACATGTTGTGAAAGTGGAATTCAGTGTGAGGGGTTTTTGAAATAATATGATAACAATTAAGTAGTTTGAGTAAAAGTCATCAATGTAGCTGCACTGAACTGACAAATATCAAAAAACACGTGGGATCCATTGCAGCCTGTTTCATGTTTCGTTTTTATTCACCACTGAAATGTTATGCCATCACAAATAGTATGTGCTAGTCAGTAGTGATACAATGTAACTTGTGAAAAAGAGCCGATTATGTGCACTGTATTACCTATCATGACATTACATTATGCTGTTACATGACATTTCTTTTATAAATTAAAATTTCCTGTGGAAAATTACTCCCTCACAGGAATTAGATATCAAGTTAGTTTCTCAGCTGAGGTGCTTTCTCTAGTTTTCCTGGGTGTTCTCCTTTCTTACCTTATCCTAAAGACATACTGTTTGGAGAAATGGCAAGCCTCCAGACCAGCCATACGTTTTTGTGATGTGTTTTAGTGCACGAGTATGTACATCTCACAGTAGACTTGCTTCTTATCTGGGAGAAGTTTTTTTCTGTTCACTGATTTCAGTGGGTAATTGGAGAATGAGTGAATGAATGAACAAATGAATGATTATTTCTTGTAGCCAAACAATTCTCCTATTCACGAACAGGACATACACAAATATTGGACAGTGCACTAAGGTATACTGTCGTTTCTCTTCATGTCCATCTATTTATGTATTATGCACCATCCACAAGTATTTTTTCTGTCAGTCTATTAAACGTTAACCCTAGGTATCCAGCTACATATACACATATTTACACACACAAATATTTATCTATCTATCTATATATGTATATATTTACATATATATTCAAGAAGCACACACAAACTCTCTCTCTCTCTCTCTCTCTCTCTCTCTCTCTCTCTCTCTCTCTCTCTCTCACACACACACACACACACACACACACACACACACACACACACACACACACACACACACACAAACACACTTCACAGTTGCACAAGCACAAATAAAAGGACAATTCCTAAAATAATTGAATCACTGCAGTGAGGTCCCACTTGAAAATTATGTTTGTGGAGTTCAACATTGGGGAGTTGAACTTAGCAGGCTGAATTTTCATCCTTTAGGAACTCAAGGAGGAGAAGTAAAATTGGTCCATTGCATGTTGATGAGTGCATGTTCAAGTGTGTAATGGCTTTTCCTTCTTTTCTTCAGAAGGCGCTTGATTAATTTTTGCTGACTTTTCTTGTATACTTTTTTCATTGTTCACATTCATATTAGTAACCCAGCAGTGTTTTGCTTCTACCAGTTTTGTTGATGTCCAGGACTTAATTTGTAAGCAGTCTTGTCTGTTTTACTGCAACTTGTCATCTAGTTTTGCTTTATAAATATTTACCTGTGCTTTGAAACCTTGATCAATGCTAGTGCCTTAGATGCCCCACTTTTCTAACCTGTGATGTGTTGTATCCTTAAGTTGCTGACCTTGAAGTAAGTATAGTTGTTCAGTGTAGGAAGGTTCAGAATCTATCCTTCCACTCACAGATTTTGTGATGTATGATTTGCTAAGGAAGTGGGATAGAAGTTAGATGTATTATGGCATAATAGCATTAGCCGTCTGTCCCTGCCATCTAATCTCATTGATGTTACTGTTGCCAAAACTTCTCATGGAAGGAGACAAGCTCCTCAGATTCTCAGTCCTTCTCTGCTGTCCAGATAATGCTAGTGACCTGAATATTTGTCAAGATCCAAGTGTCTGTTGCTGCAAGCTGTTGGCCAGCTGTACTAACAGGAGAGTAAAACTACCATTGCTTTTAAACATTAGCTGCTTATCCCATCTTGATGCCTTCTTTATCCAGATTACTATGTCTGCAGATATTAAAAGCCACGGGTTTTAGCTTTTCCATTTTCATGACTTTGGCATTTATCTAATAGTTCTTGTCCCCTTATTCACTATATTTCTGTGTTTTGTTTTGGCAATATACATTCATTTAATCTTCAAGCTCATATGTCTGGCTTTCCTTTGTTGGACAAGCTTATCAAGTTATTAATCACCTCTTTGTATTATATTACTGACTTGGTATGGTAATTATTAAGGTAACCATATCAAGTGAATAATATAATACAAGGAAGTGATGAATGGTTGACAGCAGCATGGCAAGCCACCTGACAGTGTAAACTTTGGCCTAGATGATTGTCACTGTTGAAGTGACACCACAGCCACATTTGCCAAAATCGGAAAAAGGGGTTGTGGATGGCTGGTTGGTTACCAGTAGACATGTGTGTTGTGTTCTTGATGCCCCCCCCCCCACACTGTATAATAGATGCAATGAGTAAAATATGCTAATATTCAACTTTTACTTCTTTATGTAAAGCTACATAATAAGGTGGCAGAAGGGGCCAAATAATCTTTAATCAGTTAATATTTCCTTATGGTACCACATCAGTAATACAGTGATGTATCACATATGACCACCTCTTGTTACAGTGCACTGAAATTTATATGTGGTATTATCTTATTGACTAATAGTCTTTTATTTTAGGTACTGTACTGCAATATATCCACAACTGTTGTTTCACTGTCTTTATATCCGGTACTGTACAGTACTTATTTTTTTAAACTGTATCTCCTGGGCAGTTACTAAAATAGGTCCACCTATTTCAGTGTACTATCTTAATTAACAAATTCAGATAGGTTAGTAGACAGACAGACAACAATTATGTGTACATTTCATAAGAGCTGTGGGCATTATTTGGAGAAATATATGTATAAATGTTAGCTAGGTTTGTGGAGCCAGTCAAGGTCTACATACATCAGAACTGTAGCTGTTAAAGAGCCAACGTATAAAATACATCTTGTTACATCTCAGATATTTTTGTCTGTACCACTACTTCTGTACCTCCTAGTCTAAATAGCTCTCTCCAGTGTTGTATTACACAGAGGAAGAAAACATTTCTTACTGTATACCTCAGACATGTCCTCCCCCTAAAACTCCCCAGTGGTCTAGTAGGGCACATCTGTCCTGGTATCCATCAACTGTATGGGTATATCAGTTCTTCAGTACTGTTCCATCAGTATATGGGTATACCCATTCTTCTTTACTAACTCATTATATGAGTATATTCATTCTTGGTTACCATATCAGTACATGGGTATATCCATTCTTTGGTTCCATATCAGTATATGGGTATATCCATTCCTTGGTTCCATATCAGTACATGGGTATACCCATTTTTTGGTTCCATATCAGTACATGGGTATATCAATTCTTTGGTTCCATATCAGTACATGGGTATAGCCATTATTTGGTTCCATATCAGTACATGGGTATATCCATTCTTTGGTTCCATATCAATACATAGGTATATCCATTCTTTGGTTCCATATCAGTACATGAGTATATCCATTCTTTGGTTCCATATCAGTACATGGGTATACCCAATTTTTGGTTCCATATCAGTACATAGGTATAGCCATTATTTGGTTCCATATCAGTACATGGGTATATCCATTCTTTGGTTCCATATCAGTACATGGGTATATCCATTCTTAGATACCATATTTATTTATTTATTTAACATTTGTTTACCAGCAAAGTCCAACTGGGAATTAAGCCAATTTTCAGCGGTGGTCCAGGGAAAAATGCTCAAGACGCATGCCTTTGAAATGTGGGTGGAAGCCAGAGCACCTGGAGGAAACCCACATGAATTCAGGGAGGTTATGCAGACTCCACACAGAAGGCAGCTGAAAATCAAACCAGAGAACATCTTGCTTTGAGGCAACAATGCTACCACTGCGCTATCCATCAGTACATGAGCATTTCCATTTTTGGGTACAATATCAGTACATGAGTATTTCTATTCTTGGGCACCATATTAGTAGATGGGTATTTCCATTCTTGGGAACCGTATCAATACATGAATATATCCATTCATGGTTTCCATATCAGTGCAAAGGTATATCCATTCTTGGGTACCGTATCAGTACGTGAGTATATCCATTCATGGTTTCCATATCAGTACATGAGTATATCCATTCATGGTTTCCGTATCAGTACATGAGTATATCCATTCATGGTTTCCATATCAGTACAAGGGTATATCCATTCTTGGGTACCGTATCAGTACATGAGTATATCCATTCATGGTTTCTATATCAGTACATGAGTATATCCATTCATGGTTTCCATATCAGTACATGAGTATATCCATTCATGGTTTCCATATCAGTACATGAGTATATCCATTCATGGTTTCCATATCAGTACATGAGTATATTCATTCATGGTTTCCATATCAGTACATGAGTATATCCATTCATGGTTTCCATATCAGTACATGAGTATATCCATTCATGGTTTCCATATCAGTACATGAGTATATCCATTCATGGTTTCCATATCAGTACATGAGTATATCCATTCATGGTTTCCATATCAGTACATGAGTATATCCATTCATGGTTTCCATATCAGTACATGAGTATATCCATTCATGGTTTCCATATCAGTACTTGAGTATATCCATTCATGGTTTCCATATCAGTACAAGGGTATATCCATTCTTGGTAATGATATCATCATCAGCAGCAGCTCCCTTTTTCCCATTTTCTTCATGGGGTTGAGGTATCATGTTAATTATCACAATCTCTCTCGATTCAATGCCACACTCCTGCTTTCTTCAATACTTATGCTGAGTGTCACAGATCTTCTTTTACACAATTCATCCACCTCTTTGCTGGACATCCTTGTTTCCTCTTACCTTCTTCCTGTCTGTCCCAAATCTTCTTCACCAGATTGTCTTCTGCTTTTCTGCATGTGCCCAAACAGTCATAATCTGCTCTCTTTGATATTTTCTGCAATTGGAGCTACTTTGGCTGCTGCTCTTATGTCCTCACTTCTTCGTCTGTCTGTGCCTTCTCAGGCACTTCATTTTCATCACCTCTAGCTTCCTCATCTGCTCTGACTTTACTGCCCAGGTTTCAATACCATACAGTAGTACTGGTCACACCACTGTCTTGTACACCTTACTTTCCTGCTTCTTTGGCATTCTTCTGCCATAGACTACACCTAAAAGTTTATGCTAGTTGGCTGCAGCCCCTCTGATTCTAGCTATGACCTCTTCTTTCAGACTTCCCTTCACCTCAACCACCCCTCCCAGATACTTGAAACTATTTACCTGTTCCACTATCTTCCATTCTGTCTCAATTCTCAGCTTTTCCGATTTTCCCAATTTGCTGCCATTAGCACTGACTTTTCTGTGCTTAGTTTCATCCAATGTGCTTTACATTTTACATTCCATTCACCTATCCTTTGCTGAAGTTGTTGCTGAGAGTCTGCCTGCAATGCCACATTGTCTTCATACAGCACCTTTGTTGATCTGTCCCCTCCGATCTGTTTGCTAATGTAGTCCATCACCAGTATGAACAGCAGTAGGCTAAGAGTTGACCCTGATGCACACCCACTCCCACTGGGAAACCCTCTGTGAGAGACAACATTGTTCATACTTGAGCCATTTTGTCCTTGTACATAGTCTGCAGTAATTCTACCAATGTTTCAGGGACTTTGAAGCACCTCAATACTGCCCAAATCAGCTTTCTTGGAACCTTGTCATATGCTTGGTTATGATATCAGTGCATGAGTATATCCGTTCTTGGGTAGCATATCAGTGCATGAGTATATCCATTCATGGTTTCCATATCAATACATAGGTGTATTCATTCTTGGTTACCCTATCAGTACATGTGTGCATCCATCCTTGGGTTCCATATCAGTACATATGTATATCCATTCTTGGTTATCAACTCGGTATATGGGGTATATTCATTCTTGGTTACAATATTATTTCATGAGTATAGCATTCTTAGTTACAGGAAAAAACAAAAGAGATGGCAGCTACACATCAGCAAGCAACCATAAAAACAGATGTGCAGAGTAATACCACTGTATCCCGCAAAATGGTGCCAGGAATTTAATAAATAAAAGAGCTTATTATATCTCAGAAATGGTATATACATTGAGGTTTTAATGGTCTCTGTTCAGTTCTGATGAAGTTCCTGTAGCAGAAGGGATGAAAGTGCTTAATCTGTATTACTATGTAAAAGTACATTAAAGTGGATTATCCATTTTTCTGGAGACAGTGGAATTCCTTCATTTTTAGTTATGATATCCATTCTTGGTTACAATATCAATACTTGCGTATTTCCATTCTAGGATACTTTATCAGCACATGGGCATATCATTTCTTGATTACAATGTCAGTACATGGGTATATCCATTCTTGGTTACAATATCAGTACATAGGTATATCCATTCTTGCTTAGTATCATGTCAGAGTATATGCATCTACATTCTTGGTAACCATTATATAAATGAATATATTATTGCTTGCAGTGATTAGCATACGAGAGTGCCCATTTTTAGCTGCAGTATATATTTATACAGGTAGAGCTGTATATCCATTCTTCATTACTTTGGCACTATATTTTGTAGGGAAGCAGAGAAAGGCAGCTTTAACTGGTCTGCCATTTTAGTGCATTTAATAAACTACACGCTTACCTCTTCTGTTCGCCTTGTCCTTTCTACAGTTGTCTCGTGCTATATTGAATGCCTTTGTGGATTCTCACTACACTAGCCATTCTGGTAGCTTTGGATCCACATTCTTTTTTGTAAAGAAATAGTTACCACCTGTTGTGTGTGATCCCTTCCCCCTCTGCTTTCAGGTAGTGGCAGTCCCCTTCATATCTGTCCAGCATGGTACACCTTCATTTAAATGAAAATCATCTGCATGATCGCACTATTGTCCGACTTTAAATGTCGAAATACAATATTTCGGATGGAACAAGATTTCAAAAATGGTAATCAGAAAACCAGATTCGACCATTTTTGAAATCGAAACATCTCCAAACATCGTTATGCAGGGGGGACAAGCCCCCTGCACCCCCCGCCCCCCGACTTTAATATACAAACTCCAAGATCTCACTACAGTGAGGGAAAGGGTTCATTTCCTGATCCCCGCTATAGTGCGATCTGCACCTGAAATGCCAACTTCCAATGAGTGAATGCCAATGTGCATTCACTCATTGGAAGTTGAAACATTGTCACTTTCAGAAATCTGGAGGTTGTACTTTCACACTTTCGTGCATCGTACAACCTCCTTTCACATAAATGAAGGTATACTGTCCAGCATAATCTTCTGCAAACATATATCACCTCATTTGTTTTGAATTTTAGTGAGGAGAGCTACAAGTCTTGTAGTTTCTGTTCATAGCCTTTCCTTTCTGTAACACACACCATTCTGGTGGATTTCCTATGAATGCCTTTCAACAGTCTGCTGTTTCTCATCATGTCTGCCATTCAGAACTGCACATAATATTCAGTGTGTGGACTGACAACAGATCCACAGAGTGAAACCATTTTAATACTTTATTCTTAGCATCTGTGCTGAAGGGTATACCTCAGCATTCTCATTACTGTTACTTTGACCCTCTCACTTTACTCCTGTGGTCCCAGATGTGATAATCAGTAGCAAATCATTTTCCTGCTATTATGCCATCAGTTCCACTCTCCTCAGATGTTACGTTACAGCAGGTTGTGGTGGCACAAGGCACAACTTCACATTTGTCTGCACTAAATCAAAGATTGGTATAATGATGCAGACATTAGCACCACTGCCTCACTGCGATTGGTTCTCCAGTTCATTTCTAAGCAGGGCTGCTTTCTGTGCAAGGCCAATAGTATTCCCTGTTTTTTCATGGGTTTTGTGTATACTGGATATGCATGCCACATGTGATGAATAATTAGTGCATGTATCAGAGTGTTTTTGTGTGTGTGTGTGTGTGTGTGTGTGTGTGTGTGTGTTGTGTGTGTGTTGTGTGTGCGCACGTGCTTGCACACGTATATCTGTGTGTCTTTTGATAGACTAGAATACTATCCAGAATTCATTTTAATGGCTTATATCCAGTGAGAGCTGAGTTTCTGGCTTTCTATGAGCTAAAAAAAGTGGTAAAAAATGAAGAATCCCTGTGCTGATCCACAGACAGAAAACACAACCATACTGGAACTTTGAGGTGATTTAATACCTTTTGCTGGACCAACATAAGTTTTACAATGCCTAAGCTTTTGGACCAGGAGTATTCTGTCACCTCCAAGTTCCAGTATCTTTGTGATTCTGAATAAAGTGAGTACTTGGAGAATGAATAAATAAAGACGATCAAGGAGAATTAGCTACAGACTGTGATCTAATGGTTCTAGAATTAGCTACAGACTATGATCTAATGGTTCTAGAATTAGCTACAGACTATGATCTAATGGTTCTAGAATTAGCTACAGACTATGATCTAATGGTTCTAGAATTAGCTACAGACTGTGATCTAATGGTTCTAGAATTAGCTACAGACTATGATCTAATGGTTCTTAAAGGTATACCTCCTCTTATCAAGTACTTCCCATAATGATTATGTATTTTGTTGCCTTCCTCCCAGGGATCTACCATTGACATATGTACTGAAGATGTTCTGAAAAATGTTTTGTGATTCCACTGATATTGTATTGTTCACAAGCAGTGCTACTGTGTTGATAAACTTTCCTCATAAATTGTTCTTTCTAAAGCAAAATAAAAAAATCCCTCTCTTGAGATAATGCTGAGTCCCAACTACTTATTTAAGCTAACAAATCACCTTATAACATTGTATGAAAAAAAGGGTTTTCAAAGCTGCAGTCATAGAATTGCAAAACCACAAGTTTATAATTCAGGGCAAAGATCCCCAACAATACCCTTCATGCATGGTTCTATCCCCTGTTAGCTCTTCCTTATCAAATGCACAATTGCTGCACCATATTCTAAGGAGAAATCTCCTTTTATAGGGAACCATTCCCTTTTGATGAATATGATTTTTATCAAAGATGTCAACAATTATGCCTTTCTGAAATGGACTTAAAAAACTGAAAAGCAGGGATATTGTAAACTCTCTTGAGAACATTTTATTCAGCTTATCCTCCTTAAATGTATCCTGTGTGCAGTACAGTTAGCAGCAATCACATGATTCAGATGGAGCTTATTTATACCCAAGTTTTTGTTTGTTTGTTTCTCTGCCCCAGGCAGGCATGGTGTCTGTCTGTCAATACCAGAGACAGTTACTTGAGTTGAATACTACCAGTCCAAAATCCATGCCTTTCCTCCTCTATTTAATGACCAGCATTTGGCCATCTGCACTAAGGAAGGATTGATGGAAACATTTCTGTCACTGCACTGCTTTGCTTGTACATAATTTGAAAATGGATCCCTCCACTGTTGCTGTGTTACTTCATATGTCTAGCATCAAAGTTGCAAGTTTAGTATTTCATAGTTCACAAATAATGTGCATGCAAGAAATTCAATTTATGTTGTACTCAGTCATTTTTTATTTAAAATGTCTATGCACAAAATATGTGTACAGATTCCTGCTATTCTTAAATTTAATAATACATACATATTACAAGAACAGCTGGCCCTGTTTTCTTCCTTTGTTAAAATTTCACAATGTTGAAATAAAAACTGGAAATGACATAAATAATATACATTATAAAGTAAGGTATTAGTAAACTTTTACTTCTCTCTTTCCAAAGTCATCTTTAAATAACTTAATGCCCCACCAACCTCCATATGATTGTTTTAGGTCAACATCATTAGAGTCTAATAATTGCCTTCTTCACCCACTTAACACTCTTGTTTCTCATGCCAGAAGTCCCCCCATCCTTTCTCTAGGCTTTTATAGTTTCCACTTGAATTCACCTACCATAATCCTCCAACCTATACTTTAGTCATCTAGTCTACCCACCCCCAAAATCCAAATTTCTCCAGGTTTTCTGTGTAATCCTATAACCTACTTCCTCAAAAAAGTATATTGCTGAATCTCTTACTTTTTCCCTACTTTGCTGCCAGTGTGTGTGTGTGTGTGTGTGTGTGTGTGTGTGTGTGTGTGTGTGTGTATATACATATATATATATATATATGTGTGTGTGTGTGTGTGTGTGTAGGGTGTATATTTGAACACCGAACATTCAAAATATCGAGTGTTCTAATATTGAACCCTAGCAATCAAAAAAAAAACATCGAACATTCGAAACAGCAAATTTTTTCTCAAGGGAAAAAATTCACTTTTCCAAAACACATGCACACAACACAAGCACACCAAACAAACAGCAATCCACACACATACACCTAAACTCTAACACCTTAACTCTTTACTAAACTATACAAACACCACTAACTATCCACTTACCTTAACACAAACCCTAACCCTAAGGTCCGTCACTTTCGCACAGTCACCTCACCCGCATCCTAACCCGCCCTAACCCACACATCAACACAATGACACACTTACCTGACCCACACCCCAACCCTAACTCACATAACCTGCCCTAACCCACACGTCCACACAATCGCACATTTACCTTAACCCAACCCGTAACTTTCCACCAGAGCGCTGAAAATACCAGAGCAACAGAAACGGACAACCAAATTCTTTCCCTAGGAAAGAATTTGGTTTCCTGTTACTTTGATATTTTCAGCGTTCGCTAAAAACAGGTCGATATTAGAAAACCCGACATTTCAAATGTTCGGTGTTCTAATATAGACCTCTATATATATATATATATATATATATATATATATATATATATATATATATATATATATGTATGTATCTATATATGTAAAATCTGCCTCTGAACACTTATAGTATTTGTTCTGAGTCAGAAATCTCTGCCATGTTAACCTACCTGTTGTTTTGTACATTCTAGATACTTCCGTGAACCTACCACCCATTCTGTTCCCTTTAACATACACATTTCTTGCATATTTTGTCATTGATAGGCTTTTCTTTTAGATTTTTTTACGTTTATTGTTTTTTTTTCTACTTCATTGATACGGTGGGCATCAGTTCACATGCTGTGAAACCTATCCTCTGACCGAAATATTTTGCTTGTCTCTTAAACTAGAACTGACTCCACCAAGGAAGGAACAAGGAAACAGATTTCACATTTCATAAGCCAGACAGAAAAATCGGGGTTGTTTCAGTGCAGCAATTTCCTTGGCAACCTCTGTGATCTTTGTATAGTAGGCTTTTATCTCTCACCTTTATGGCCAGTATTGGTGGTGCAACATACGGTTATGTTAAACCAAGTTTATATTTACACATACAGACACCTGAGTTATTTGGCTGAAATTGATGCACTCTGCCTAGACTTCTGCTCCAGAGTGCTTGTGCACAGGGATTGCATTTTCTAGACTTCACTGAAAGGGTGTTCCTACAGTAGGACTTACAGACTCACTCCCACGTCCCTCTCATGGATACGGAAGTCATTACTGGCCACTCATTCCCCTCCTTCCTTCACTGACTGCTTCTTGAACTCAGATCATCTTTGTCACGGTCAATATTTTATCCCCCTTTCTTCAGAGGTGATAGTACTGCTTTAATAGCAGAGTCACTATTTGTCACTAATGTGTTGTAACCCTTGAAAATCAGAGAATGTCTTATTTTTTGCACTGTAGTAGACCACATTAAATTCTACATTCAAATATATTTTACATTTTTGATTGTTTTACAGATGTTTCTCTTAGGATGTGTCCTTGACCTTTGAATGTTGCAGTCAGGACTATAATCAAGTATGAGCTGGCACTGCTTGCTTTCAGGAAACAAGAGGTATGTATATCTGTTGAATTTTAAAGTATTTAGCTTTTTTATAGAACATTTAAAATTATTGACTTTTTTATTGCTTAGAGAGGAGAATGTGCTTTTACCCTTGCTGAACTGCTTTTTTAGAATGGTGTGTTTTCTCTGCCATTGATTTTGTTTCTTATTTTTCAGTACATTTCTTCTTGTGCTTTTCTTGGTTATATTTTAACAGCTAGTTTATGTCAGAATACTGTGTAACTTTAGGGAGATGCTTTTCAGATTTGGTTACATGTGGTGCAACTCTGCATGAGTTGTGCTGTGGTTGAATGCAAGCAAACAGGAAGTTATTCAGAATTAACCTCCCAACTTGCCAGTCCAGTCCAACTCCATGTCTGGGTGTTTTCAAATGTGTAGCTCTTGATAAAATGCAATATAGTTATAATTCATATCACAGATGTAGGTTATGGTGGATTTTTCCATGGTAAAATGGAATTTACTACCTTGGCACGGTCAAGGGAATAAACTTAATTCACCTTGTATGACTCTGTGTGTAATCAGCACCTTGTTTATATATTACAGATATTACACCATGTCCTAAAATGTTATTGTTGTTTAAAAAATTAAGGAGTGATATTTTGTGGCTCTATTGCTTTTATATCTGCTCATGATGCTGCATTCTTGACTAATAAACTCTGAGGACAAAGGCATTGCTTAGTACATATCACTTAGTGAAGAAAGGGACCTCACATCTTTTCCTTTTCACATATCAGCTTTTGATAGAGTGATACGTGTTTTCACTGTCATTGGTATTGTTTCCTACTTCGTGTTTAGAGACTCTAATTATAATTATTGTTTTATTTAGTTTTTTTCGCCTTGGAAAGGCGGGCTGCTGTTTAGTTTTATTTATGTTTCATAATTTTATTCATTCAGTTATGGCTGGCACAATTGGCCATGAGCTATGCTGTGAACAAGAGCAAACCAATGAGGTGGTATACATCATAAATAACGTCCTGGCTGTTTCAGCCAATCTGATAGCATGACTGCCTCTATTGAAGTGTATAACTCCTAAAAGTGTGCTTTATTATATAAGGTAGAGCTTGCTATATCATGTTGAAATAGGGGTTGCATGTTAAAATGTCCTGTCCTAATTACTTTCTGACTTGGAAAAAAAGTCTCAGTGGTGTATCTACAGAAAAGGAATACAGTGATAACAGCCTAAGAGAAGACCAACAGGTTTACAACTGTTGAACTAAATCATATTCAAGTTGGCACATTACTTTACTTATCCTTTCTTCCTATATTACACAGTGCATACCAAACAGCAAAACCTCCTGTCTAGAGTGCCCTTGGCCTGAGTTTATGAAGTGATCCCCTAATCAAATAGCCAGCTTAGTGGGAGTAGACTGAATGCCACAGTGGGACTACCAGCATAGGCACTGGAGCCTAGTGCAGAGTCTGTGGTATCGGTCAGGAATGTGGGTGTATTAATGGACACCCACTGGTACCCATGTGAGAGTATTACTGGACACCCACAGGTACTCATGTGGGTGTATTAATGGACACCCACTGGTACCCATATGGGTGTATTAATGGACACCCACAGGTACCCATGTGGGGTATTACTGGACACCCACAGGTACCCATGTGGGGATATTACTGGACACCCATAGGTACCCATGTGGGGGTATTACTGGACACTCACTAGTACCCATCTTGGTATATTACTGGACACCCACTGGTACCCATGTGGGGGTATTAATGGACACTCACTGGTACCCATGTGGGTGTATTAATGGACACCCACTGGTACCCATGTGGGGTATTAATGGGCAACCACTGGTAAGTCATGTGGGGATAATCTTATACTTCATTAATGTCTTTGCATAGCAGGCATAAGGGGATGTTATGAGACAGGGCAGGTCTCTTGAAAAATATACTTCCTGCTACTAGAATACAATCATATTGAAATCCCCCTCTTTCTTTGCTGTAATATGGAGTTTAATGAGTGGCATTTAAAAACTGCTAGAATGTGTTTGGCTTTCGCCACCCATTTTAAATAAATTTTGCTATGTCCTTTTTTGAGGTTAGTATACTGTGCCTCTGTCTAGCAGTGACACAGAAGTGATACCCGGGGTAAACCTACGATCTCCCATCCACTCATCAAGATTCCTCTTGAAGAGAGTCAGTGAGGGACTCTGCCTAACCTGGACTGGGATTTTATTCCAGAGTGAAGGGAGCCTCTGGGTTATGAATCTGTCCCTCCAGCATGTCCTATTTATTTCAGTGCTGAGGTTCAAGTCTCTCGAGCGTGTAGCTCGATGGGATTTGGATTTTCTGAGGTGCAGCATGTCCATTAATTCCGGGTTGGACATGGCTTTATAAGTCATGCACAGATCGCCTCTGAACAGGTGGTATGCCACTGAGTAGAGCTGGAGTTTCTCTAACCGGGCAGCATATGGCATCTGTTTGAGCCCTTTGATCCTCTTGGTGAGGTACTTTTGGGGTCTTTCCAGTTGCTGCAGTTGTCTTGTAAGGTACATCCCAAAAGGGGCATTGTACTTAATTATGGGCCTGATGAGGGATGAGTAAAGAAAGAGGCATGATGACCTCCCCTGATCTAGATGTGAATCCCTTCATGATTAGGTGGGCTATATAAAATGTTTTTCTAACCACTTTGGCCACGTGGTTGTCAAATGAGAGATTGCTATCAACTTGGGTCCCCAGGTCCCTAATTACTTCTTCGGTACTTAATGGATTACCACCTATGTGGTAATTTGTGGGCACTTTGTTTTTCCCAAAGGGGATGACTATACACTTTATGGCATTTAGCTTGAGGCCATGGCTCTGGCACCAGTTGTCTGTTTCTATGAGGCCCTTTTGGAGGGTGCTTGTGTCGGCTGGAGAGTCGATTATGGCGCCCAGTTTGCAGTCATCTGCGAACTTGGTCAGCCACAGTCCTTCCGTGTTGGCCTGTACCTCCGAGAAATATATACCGAACAAGAGAGGTCCCAGGACTGAGCCTTGTGGGACGCCACTTGTAACTGGTTTGGAGTCTGACATGGCTCCAGCAATTCTAACCATGTGGGTTCTGTCCTTGAGCCAGTTTGCAACCCATCTAGTGACATAGGGGTTTATATTTAAGCTGGTGAGTTTATCTATAATGCCCGAGTGGGGTATTGTATTGAAGGCTTTTGCGAGGTCCAGGTAGGCTGTGTGAACCACCTTCCCCTCGTCAATGGCCTTGGTGACTGTTTCAAAGAAATCAACCAGGTTTAAGAGGCAAATGTAAATTAAAAATTAAGGAAAAGTTGAACTGCCTCAGATTACATTCATAACTTTGTTTCTAGTAGACTTACTCTTCATATCTCCTGTTCTACCACCACCTAAATAGCAAGTGTCATCACTCCACTTACATTATTTTCAGTAGTACATTATTAAAAATAATTTCCTTGATGCCAGATGATTGCTTACAGTACAGATGGAAAGGATGAAATAATGCTTGAAAAGTAAATCATTAAACGCCAGAGAGCTACAAGTCATGGACAAAACAAAAATGAAGTCATTAGAATCCTGCATTTTGATTGTTTGATTGCTGTTGATGGATGACAAGATGGCGGCGCCTGTGCAGCAGCGCCGTCTTTGGCTCCTGTTGTTTGTTTTTTGTTTTTTGTTTGTTGCTGTTTTCCATAGTTCTCCGTAGTCAGATAATTTTCCTGGGTCACTGGTGCTCGAGATTAGAGAGAGGTGGTCGTGGTATCGGTCAACTGGATCGGTGGATCAGTTGGACAGTGTGGTTGGATTCTCAGAATGGCTGGCCTGGTCATGGCTATTCAAGCCTGTGTGAGGAAAGATGAGCCGGGAGGAGTGGATCACGGAGATCAAGTGCTGGATGTTGTTGGGGGGTGTTGTGCCAGATCCAAGTAGGTTTGTGGACGTGGAACTGTACTGTTGCTGACAAAGACAAGGTTGGTGTAGGAGAGGATGTTGGATGGTGACTGACTGTGGTCATAGAGACTGTGGTCATTGGCTTGGACGAGGCTGGATGGTGGAGATCCTACTGTCAGCTTGGATGTGTGCTGATCTGGACCTTGTTCTGTTGGATTAGAATTTGATTGGGCTTGTTGGTGTGGAGATTGAGTTTCGGTTGTTCGGGACTTTGTGTTATGTGTGTGTATGTTGTTTATGTGATTTACATGCTTGTGTTTTTGTTGTAAATAGTCTGTGCTGTGTATAAATGAGCTATAAGGAATGTCATTTCATTCAGCTGTTCACTTTTTGGTTGTACGGTCTAAATGACAATAAAGTTTTGCTTTGCTTTGCTTTTTTTTTGATTGTTTTGTTTCGTATATGGTAGTCAATTCTCAGTATGTGGAACAGAATACGATTAAGTACATTCATGAGATGCTGAAAAAGAATCGATATATTGGAATCTATTAAATTACTGAAATCATAGGGTTTTCAGTACTTTCATTGGCGCCTCAACATGTTACAAAATGTAAGATCTCATGCATTATGAGACCTTGTGGAGCACATTCTTTCTTTGACTTGAATGCTGATTGCATAACAAATAAGAATTATTGTTTTGTATTATCAAACAAATTTCACTTTTTATAGATTCATAGGTTTTAAGCCTAGCTAATTTCTGTTTTTGTGCTCGAATTACCCTACCCCATTTGATTAAAGACTGGCCTTATCCATCCCATGGTCAATTATTATATATTAACCCTATTGAGAATAGCTGTGATCAGACCGTAGATAATTTGAGGGGACTCATGCATGGTGTAAAGCATTTAGGAGCTGTCTCTGTCCATTAGTAGTACAGAGGGCAGTCCTGGGATAAATTTTCTGTTTCCCATCCACACATTCAAGTTGATCTTGAAATTGAACTGTGATGAACTTTGTTTTAATTGGATAGTATCCGCTGTGAGATATACCTGTCTCTCTAAAGTGTCGATTTTGCAGAAGGCTGAGTATTCCTGATGCTGTTTGTCTTGCTGATGTGCAGTAAATTCATCAGTATTGGTATTTTAAGAGAGGCTGTCTGATTTATGAGATTTTATGAAAAAATATTCAAAGCATTAAAGATTGTTTAAGTTATGAATTTACTGTCCAGTGAATCAAGAATAAGTTTATAATGTTAGAGGATTTCATTGTTTTGTCTAATATTTAAATTTGTTTAATAATTCACATCTAACTGCGGTGGTGGTGCTGTGGTAGCATTGTTGCCTCACGGTAAGACGTCCTGTTCAATTCTCAGCTAGAGCGTCTTCTGTGTGGAGACATGCATGAATGGGCGTACCTTCGTTGAAGGTTGTGCGTCAGGTCCGGCAACTCGGCCGGAGTTCCACTGTGGCGACCCTTAACCGGGAAAAGCCGAAAGACACAACAACAACAATTCACATCTGGCATTTTACTTGATTTCCAAAGCAAACTTGAAATAACATATCCTTTTAGGTAGAAAACGTGTATTTGGCCTGAATTTGAAAAATGAAAATGATCTCATTCATGGCTTGCCTTAAACATGTAAGCTGTAGTTAAAAGTGTTGCACATTGCAAATGTTACAACACAATGTGTATCACTTTAAATGCAAAGTTTTAGCCGTCGTTTTTCAGTGTACATTGTGTTTGCCATGCTCATCTTATACCCCCTGCTTTGTGAAATTAAGATGCAAAATTACCTGTAAAATCATTTCACACACTAGCTGGAAACCACTTTTTTTGAATTCATTGTCCTGTGTTATTGTCATTGTTCATGAGAGTCTGCATAGATAGCTTGTTGAAATATCAGCATGTGAACAAACGGCTGAGTTTTTCTAAAAGTCAAAATACTCAATGAATAAACAATGAATAAAGCACTGGACTAGGGATGCCTTTTGAAATTCATTGTAATACTTTACCTGTGCCTTTGTTTTTTTCTCTACAGAGTTAAGGTATATATTTAATGTGAGAAATAATCAAAGCATATAATTATGTGCAATAAAGTTTTGTGGCCCACTGTGGGAATGCCTCCTGAGGTTAATCGTTGTGTGAATTTTCATATGAGACTTTATACGCACATGTTGTAGACTTATTTTGTAGTTATAAATGTGGCTTATTAGACTCGCAACAAAATGCTGGGACTTGCAATGTTGATTCCCAACAAGCCAAAAAAAAAAAAAAAAAAAAGAAGAAAAGCAGAACTGAAAATGCAGAAGAAGTGCAAATATCAAACATCAATCTTCTCCTTTAAATTTCTTTTTTGCAGGGAAAGAAGTCATTGTGCACCCTAAAATTATATATACCAACTTTGAGATCACCATATCTTGGAGAACAGGGGAGTATACTGAGGGAAAAACCAATGTCAGACTTTATGCTTACAAATCTGGATTTTCAACCATTTGATCTCTACATGACAGGACTAGGCCGTCTCCGTCCTAGTATTTCAGACAGTTGGCATTTTATTAAATAAGGATTAATAGGATTTTCAATATTATACTCTTGGCAGGTTTTGGGAAATGCTGTTTTGTTGGTGCATCCTTCTCTTTGTACGACTGATCCGAAATAGGTTCAGATAGAGATTGTTTTTTGTCACCATGCGATAAGACTCAAAAATACACTGCTTGGAATACATTTGTGTACATATAAGTGAGGCAGAGGCACCATTATAACTGCTTCACCACTGTGCAGCCCATGAATTCCAGAATAGAAGCTCTCAGTTTATGAAAGCCGATTTGGCAGCGAGAAGTGCAAAGTTCATTCTTTCATTGGCAGCACACCCTGGTTTGTGAGCTTTATGAATAAAATATACTTTCAGTTTCTAGCATGTCATCCGGTTGTAAAGCTCAGGTCTTCTGGTACCCAACAAAGTGCTCACAAGACTTTTCATGACTATGTATTTTAACAGTGATTATTTAAATGAAACACGTGTAATTATGGTTACGTTTTTCCACCTTTCCACCTTTAAAACAGATGTTTCAGCACACTTACATGTGCATGTGCTGGTGGTTTTTAAAACACAATTCATAGCAGCATACATGCTTTCTCTTTCTTTAATTTATTTTGCCTGCATAAGGAATTATAATCTCATTAAAAGAACTGAATAGTAAGATGTGTTGCACATTTTATATGTAACAAGATAAGCAAGTTTATGCAAGTTGGCATATGTTGTTGCCATAGCTGAATCTTTATTTTATCAGCTTGTCTTCCTATGCCTTAACTGAAAAGGTGATCTGCTGATCCTTCTCTAATACTGGACAAATAAGTTCCCTTTAGGGAAAAAAAAAACTTCCACAACTTATTTTTATGTCAGAAACTTCTGTGAAAGTATTTATTTCAAGCTAGGAAAAAGTGTTTTTATTGTCTATCACATGACTTTTAGTCATTTTTATAAGGAGCATTTCTTTTTACTTTGAAGAAGAGCTTTGTTAAAACTAACTTAAAACTATTTTTTCCTGACTGGAAGTTGTTAAATTACATTTGAGGCTGGGATAAAAGTTGTGTTAAATTATTTCTGGGGGCTGGAGTAAGTGTTTAAAATGCTTTGCACTGTTTAGACTGGTCATGGTAGACATGAATATAGATTTCCAGCATAATCTCTCTATATAGGCATCTGACATCCCATTGGAGTAAAATGTTGTGGCAGACAAGCTGAGTATGACCAGGATACACCCTCATGAATGGAAAAGGAATAAGGGGTCTTCCATGAATTGATTTGCTGTGGGGAATACTTCAGACAAGTCTAATTGCCTCGACTCACAACAATCAGTTGGCAAAATTCTACTTCAGGACTCAGTGCAAGAAGGCATGGAATGAAAGCATTTTCTTTTTCTTAGGTAAAAATGCTCCTCTATGCTTTTCCACCCTTTCCAGTAATATCCAGGGTCATTTTGAAGATTCATAAAATCTTCCAAAGCTAGTTACAAAAATAAAGTCACCACTGATTCTAAAGACAACCACAAAGCATTCTACAGCTATGTCAAGAATCTCAAGGGCAACACTCAGATCTGCTATGAACTACAGCACAATGGCACTAGATTTACAGAGCCTACTGATATTACCAACATCCTGGCAGACAGGTTCAGTGCAAACTTTACTCCCACTCATCCTCCAAAGGGCCCATCCCGATCCCGGAAGAATGCAAAGCTCCTGTAATCACCGTCGCACAAGTAAAGACTGCACTCTCCGAAGCCAAGAACACGGGTCCAGACAACATCCCAGGCTGCATTCTGCACAAATTACAGAACGAACTGGCACCCCACCTAAGTACCATGTTCAACCATAGCCTCACGTCAGGCTTTGTGCCTACTGAATGACACACAGCAGTGGTTATCCCACTCCACAAAGAGGGTGCCACCATGGACCCCAGGAGCTACTGCCCCATTAGCCCGACGAGCCTGGTCTGCAAGGCCATGGAATGCATCATCCTGGAACTTACAAACAAAGACACAGGTAACCTCCAAACCCTAGACCCCACTCAGTTTGGGTTTGTAAAAGGTAGATCATGCCTTTAAAACCTTATTGACTTCTTTGAAGCAGTCACCAGAGCCGTGGATGAGGGTAAAGTGGTGCACACAGCCTATCCTGACCTCACCAAGGCTTTTGACACCATCCCCCACTCTGGTATTATAGATAAACTCATCCCTATGTTACAAGATGGGTGGCCAACTGGCTCACTGACAGAACACACACGGTGAAAGTAGCTAACTCCAAATCTGACTTCAGACCAGTGACAAGTGGAGTACCACAGGGTTCAGTCCTGGGTCCTCTCCTGTTCAGTATCTACTTCTCAGAAGTTCAAGCTAATACAGCTGGTCTCTGGCTGATGAAATTTGCAGATGACTGCAAACTAGGAGTCATAATAGAATCACCCAAGGATGTGGACATTTTAAAAAGAGGCCTCACTGGGACTGATGCTTGGTGTCAAAGTCATGGCCTCAAGCTCATTGCCAAGAAGTGCATTGTCATCCCCTTTGGGAAAAACACCATACCCATGAACTACCACATAGGCAGTAGCTTGGGGCACAGTTGGACATTAGTCTCTCCTTTGATAATCACCTCAACACAGTGGTCAGGATATCCTTCTATGTGGCACACCTCATCACAAAGGGGTTCTCCTCCAGAAAAAAAGTGGTCATTGTTTCTCTCTACTCATCCCTCATCAGACCCATTATAGAGTACAACACCCCGTTTGGCATGTACCTCACAAGACTTCTACAACAACTAGAAAGGCCACAGAAATACCTCACTAAGAGGATTACCAGCCTCAAACAGATGCCATAAGCTGACCGTCTCAAAAAGCTCCAGCTCTACTCCATCGCATATCACCTACTCAGAGGGGACCTCTGCCTAACATACAAAGCCATGTCTAACCCAGATCTGATGGACATGCTACACTTAAAGAAATCCCAGGCTCTCAGAACCACATGCTCCACAGACCTAAACCTTGTCACCACAATAAACAGAACATGCTGGAGGGATAGATTTCTGTCCCAAAGACATCCCATGCTGTGGAACAGACTACCCATTCATGTCAAACAAAGCTCCTCATTAGCCCTCTTTAGGAGAAATCTTGACAATTGGATGGGAAACAGGAAATTTACCCAGAGGATCACTTCTGTGGCTATGCTTGACAGGGGCACAGGAAAATAATTTTTTTGGGTGGCGAAAGCCAGGGAACCTTTTTGGCTAGGCTTATATAGGCTCTAGGGCTGATAGCCTATTACTTACCTATGAACCTATATCCCAACTCAGAACAACTTCAGTTAACTGCCTGGATGATAGAGTTTTAATACCTTTTAGGAACCTATTTTGTAAGGCTGCAAAGCAAATATTAAAGGAGGCAAGAAAGCCTGCTACTGTGAAATCATAAATCAGCAAGTGGAAAACATTTTCTATTTGATGTCAAGATAGGAAAACCATTTAGGGCTAGTATCTCCCTGGTTGTACAATATTTGTGTGATTTATTAACCTCGGGCCTTTTCACATCTCTGTCAAGGTACACTTGTTAGCCATTTCAGCATATTTGCTCATGGATCCCCCTTTCAATGCATTCCATTGTGAAAATGTGTTTGAAAAGGGTTCAACATACCAATTCTCATACAAAACAGGTGTCTCCTCTTTGGGATCATGACTTTATTTTAAGAAAAAAAAAAACTCTTGCTCCGTTTGTGACATTTGATCCTGTAACTATACTTGGTATTCTACAGACCGCTAAGAGGTGACCTGTGTCTGGCAGGCGTCCTCTGACCCAGTACTAATGGATTTACTGCACATGCTGAAGTCAAATTACATCAGAAATAGACAATGTAGGGATTTAAACCTCTTCTGCAACATCAACTGAATGGTTTGCAGGGACAGGTTTATCTTGTACAGGATACAGTTGCTCTGGAACAGAATCACCATCCATTTAAAACAAAGCTCATCCCTGTTGATATTCCAGTGCAACTTGGATGTATGGATGGGTAACAGAAAATTTACCCCAGGACTACCTACTGTACTACTAAAGAACAGAGACAGTTCCTACATGCTGTATCCCATGCATGAGCTCCCTCAAATTATTTATGATACGATCCCTGTTATTCTTACTAGGGGTAATATAGGCCAATCTAACACCAAATGGGTTAGGTTACTTCAAGCACAAAAAGGGATACTGGCTTGGCTTAAAATGCCCTGCAAAGACAGCTAACCCAGTACCTTCCTATAAACCTGTGGACCTATTTAAACCAGCTCATGGAGCTGATTTGAGGTTGTTAACATGGAAAACAGTTTTCCTGAGTTTTGCAAGAAGAGTATCCGAGTTGCAAGTTCTTATGGTGGGTCAACCTTATCTCATTTTCCACAAAGATAGAGTTTCCTTAAGAGCTGATTCTTTATTTATGCCTGAATTAGTATCTTAAGTTTTCTTTGAGCAAAGCTATCCATTTCCCTGTCTAAAAGCTAAAAAATCAAAGGAGAAAAGGCACTCCATATTCTGGATGTCTACAGACAACTCTGATGTTATCTCAACAGAAGTAAAACTTTACTTAACTCTGATCAATTATTAATTTCTTGTGAAGGAAAGAAAAAAGGACAACCTGTGTTAAAGGAGATCTCCAAATGGCTGTCTCATGTTATTACTTTTTGATATTCCCACCACAGTAAAGCAATTCCAGGCAGGATCAAGGCTCAGTTTATCAGGGCCTTGGCTTCATCTATCACTTTTTTGGAAAGGGTTGGAATCTAGAAGTATTCTAGAAGCAGCAACTTGTCTTCTGCAATTACTTTTACAAAGCACTATAAAAAAATAGATTCCTTTTCCAGGTCTAGGACAGGGTTTACTAGCACCATTCTGCACAGGCTCCTGGAACCTCATTCTTCCTCCTCTCAGCTAGTTTAAGCTATGGTGATCTACCTATATATTTATCACTAGTGCATCGTGATCAAATGATGAACATAGTACATGTGTATAAATTAACCTACCTTAACAGTAGATGATCAAATTATCACTGTAGCAGTGATTGAATGATCACTGCTGCAATAGCCACTCCCAACCTCCCTCCCTCCATCTCCCTATTTGTATACATTTTTGTTGCCAGGGTGAGGATATTTATTTTTTTATATTCTTAGCATTGACCATTTCCAGGTCTCTAGCTTCCCTCTCTCAGTTAATATGAAAGCTCTGGTTGAGCTGTTTATGGTTTAGGCATGTGGAAGGTACCCTTAAGCTTTGGAATGTGGCTGGCTGTTGTACCCTTAGCAGGATGTAACCCATATAGGTAAGGTTACTGCAGCAGGAATCATTCGAACATTTAGTTGTGTGGTACATTTACTTGCACATCGGTGCTTTTCTACATTCATACACATAGTTCTACTTGTCACAGCATTAGATCCAATAATGACTTCTGGAAATGCATGGAGTGGAACATGTTAGAAGTGAGAAAATGAATGCAGCTGAGCTATGTAGCTTAAAGCAAATGCTTTCTGAAATGTTAAAAAAATTGAATATTACTGGAACTTAATCATATTTCTTCTCAGATTTCTTAATGATACATTAAAAGTAAAGTTCTAAATAAAAAGGTCAAACTGGAAGAAGCGCAGACGCATGGTCAACACTGAACATCAGCTGTTTTCCTGACTAGGCAAATATGTCCTCTTGGTATCAGCTCATTGTGGGTTGGCAATGGCATTCACTTTGCTGAAGCAGAATGCAAGGCATAAAGGAAAATAAATGACTTTATCTCTGACTTCACAGGAACTCAAGACAAGATGTTTTGTGTTGCATGAACTTATAGTACACAGACTATATATTTAATTAACTGTTTCTCAAAAAGTGGTTGCATGTTTCATACAGATATTATTGTTGGCCTGAACTGTGTTATACCTGAAAAAATATTTATTAACCATAAATTGCATGAGAAACAGCACATTTCAGAGGGGTACTTTTGTATACGAATTTAGGTAGAGAAGCCAAAGCCATTTTTCTTATACTGGAGAAGCCATTTTGGATTACTGCCTGTTTTTACAGTGCAGTTTTATAGTACAGAAGTCAGGCATGACACTCCTGTGTCTGCTCTGGTCAGTAGTTTATAAACCATGGTGTTATTTCACACGAGATTCGGTTTTGGAATGAGTGTTTTGTTGTGCTGAAGATAATTTTCTGTAGAACTGAAACTTTATCCCAGAGCACTCATGTTAATCTAAAAGTTTTGAAGTACAACCCAACCACAGCAATATGTACTATAAATAATTCTTTTCTAATTTTATTTTTCTCTCTGCAAAAGATCACTTAGTAATGTTCTACTTTTCACTGTAATGACTCTTCACATTTTACAAGAATGCATCCATACTGCGGAGAACAAATGGGGGTTTATTTAATAAATACAAAGTTTAATTTTTGGTGTCTGTTGTCAACAAAATATGAAATAACAGTCCTTACCAGTTGTATTATGAAATGATAACATATGTATTATTTTTATATTGTACATGCTTTGTTTGACATGAAGGGGAACAAGCACTAACCAAATGGTGCTAGGCTAAGCAATGCCAATAATTTATTTCAAATCCTGCGGTATCCGCACTGTGGTTTATTGTCATTGTAGCTCCACATATGACGTGAAAACATGCAATTCTCAGAAAGTGTACTGTCACAAACAGGGCATTATAACTGTAAAGACAAGCTGCATTGCAAATCCATTGGAGCCTGTTTATGTAGCAAAACTACTAACATTTCAGTGTCCAAACAAAATACTTTAAACGACTGAAGGGTGCAAATGGAAAATGTATTCAGAACTTAGTGATTTGTTCACAACAAAAAACATACTCAGTAAGTGGCGAATAGCATTTTCGCTCTATCAGCAAACATTGTCCCCTGTTCCTCTTTTGATAATAGATTTGTAAAAATACTATTTTCCCTAATATTTTGTCACTGAGACTAAGCAGTAAACTTTAATCTCAGTGATGTTAACTTTGATGCATCAACTCCGATACGCAGAGATGTGGCCATTAAAGTCTAGGGATGCACCTCAAGTTATTCCTCAGTTGATGTTACTGAAGGATACAATTTATTTGGGCTGTAGAAAATGCCTGAAATGAATAAGGAATGAAGGCAATGCCAGTACATCACAGCACTTGACTCATTAAATCCCATGATGCATTTTATAAATAAGAACAAATCACTTTAAGTTATAATCCATGACTGGGTGTGGGTAATGCTGGTTTAAAAACTGGTGGTGTGATTTTTATCTTGAGAGTGAATCCTGAGTGATGCAACAAAGTCAACAGTTGGTAAATACCACATTACACACAGAAGAGTGGGTTATTGTTATAAAACAATGTTACTTTTCAGGTAATGGCACTGTATGCTTTCACTCCTTCCAGTGCCTGAGTAATGTAGTGCCCATACATAGCGTATGCATGTTGTGCCAATACATTACTCAGCGCACTATTCATTTTTAGTTACTGATTTTTTTGTGCTCACCAACCATTTCAGATCCTCAGGCAACATAAACAGTAGGTTTGTCAACAGCTTTTGGTTAGTGAGAGCTCCCCAACACACCTGATTCAATCCTCATGTGTAAGCAGTTTTCATTGTATTGTTTTTTTAATGAACAGGCAGAAGCAGCCATACCTCAGGATTGGCTGTTTAGGTGTATTCTCAGCGAGTGATATAAAACCAAAAAAAAATGCACCACAAGGAATAGCAAGGAATAAGATTAAATTAATTGTGTGCCTGATATTTCATCTAAGGCAGTTTTTGTTTCTAAACATTTGTTATTCTTTTATGTACCTTCAGGGAGAGTACAAGGTCTTTGCTGTCGGCTACAGTTAGCTGGACTTCTTATTGGTAACTCTGGATTTGCAATGGGAATTGTGATTGCTTTGGTCAATCAGCATGCAGTTTTTTTTTGTAGTAATGAGGTTAGCAAAGACAGTGCTCTTACGAACGGGAAACTTGCCAATGGTAATTCACTGAATTACAAATGAATGGTTGAAGCTTCTGATGAGTTTGGATGAAGTGATTTTGTGAGGGGCAACCCCTCCCCAGTGATAGAAGGCAAAATGACTGAACTGCAGCTTGTACTAAACATAGACTATTAAAAAAGCACTTCATGAGTACAAATAGTACAGAAAAAGGATTGAGCTGATTGCAACTTTTGCATTTATATGCACTATTAACTAGAGTACTGAGAACTTGTTGTTCTTCTTCTTCTTTCAGCTTTTCCCGGTTAGGGGTCGCCACACCGGAACTCTCCGGTCCACTAATGATTGGCAATAGATTTCTTTTATGGTGCCGAGGTGCCAGCTCGATGCCCAACCTTCAACGAAGGCACGCCCATTTACGCATGTCTTTCGAATGCCACTCGACCGCGGGCAGGGCATGTAGACTCCACACAGAAGGCGCTCCAGCCGAGAATCAAACAGGAGAACCTCTTGCTGTGAGGCGACAACGCTACCGCTGCACCACCGTGGCTATAACTAGAGTACTGAGAACATTTCCAGGAAAAGGAAGAGTAGCAAATAGCATAGAGATGAGATGAAAAATAATCGTAGTTCAAGGGAAGATGGCAACAAGGAATTAGGGAGATTTAAATTGCAGCTATACAAGCTTGATCTTGAAGCTTGAATATGATAGGAGCATTTACCAGCAACAATACTTGTCTTATGAAGACTCATTATAAAGTTTAAATGGCAAAACACTCTTCCCTGTGGCTATAAAATTTTCAGAGAAATCAAATCTGTGGTTTGCTGCGACCAATAATGTACTAATACTATGCTTTTAACTTGATATGATCCAGCTTATGAAACTTAGTTATGACAGCATTATTAGCTCTCAATATTGTTTTGTGGTTAACTTGACAAACTGCTAAAGAGCTTACATGTTGTTAAACTGGGTTTAGCTGTGACAGCCTCCACTTGTGTGCTGTAGGACTGGGTAAGTTTCTTAACTAGGCTGCAGCACATTAGTTTTCAATCCACAGAAGACCTGTTTATTTAGACTCTTCTTTTACCAAATTTAATAATCTAATGTCTGCTCTATCCTCACCTTTTCTACACCTCTTGCTTGCATTCCTGAATGTATTCCTGAGTTCTCTTTCTCTCTACCACTCATTTTCATAGTTCATTACATGGTCAATAACTTTCTGTGTCAAAAACTACTTTCACTAGTCCAGGGAATACTTGATCCCTAGCTAGCTGTTCCCTCTTCCTCTCCTATCCTAGGCACAAAGTGTGATTCCCTCCACATCTCCCCAATAGGATGATGCGTGTACATATCCGATCCTCCTTGTCTCTTTTGGCCTTTAGTAAAGAAGTGCCCCGACTTTTCTAATCTCAAATCATACCTTTTCCTCCACCATCTTAAATGCCCTCTCAGTGGTCCTCCTATAGATTCTAGATGTTGCTGTCTCTGCATGACCTCCAGAGCTGCACGCATTGCTCATGCTATGGCCTGACTCTGACCCAGCGGGGTAAGCTGCTTCTGCAGTCTGCTTCTTTGAGGCTGTTTAAGTCACCAGCATTATACTGACTGGTGCACTATTCTGCTCTCACTCTACACCTGGTGGAACATTCCACTTGTAATAAATTCTCATGGGTATTTTTTTCTTATATGGCATGGTTGTTTGCACTTCTCTAATTGATGCCTCACACAAGGGCTGTTTGGGCCCAAGTGTATTACTTTGCATTTGTCTGCACCCAGTGTAAACTACCATGTTTCTGCCTACCTGATCAGCTTTTTTTTTAAAGTCCTCCTTTATACCCATCCTTCTGCAATCCCATAAACTATGCAGCTGTTTCTGTATTTGTGTCATCATCAAAGGCATTCATCATGTTTTGTTCTCCCTCAGTTATAGATATGATTATGAAAGTACCAGATACACGGTTGACTCCTTGCCATCCTCTGTGCTGTACCTTTCCAACATGCCACAGCCCAAGTTCTTAGTCCTTCCCCTAGTTATCCCTCCCTGCATTATTCCTAGCAAGCAACTGTGTGCGACTGAGCCAGATATTTTACTAGAGGCCACAATTACCTGTATTGCTTTGAAAAGTACTTAAGTGTTCCAGTCATAAGATTGAAGCAAGTTTGATTGACAGCATCCTGTGCTGGTTGTTGTCAAGGAGACTGCTGCCTTTTAGCAAAGCAACTGATCTTTCCATCAGGATTTTCCCTTTCACCTTCTTTGTCTCTGTACTTAGTCTAAAAGCCTCTAGTTCTCCAGATTACTGGTGTTGCCACTTCTACAGGTGTGCCAGCTTTTTGGTCATGTGTTTTAGTCTAGAGTGATTAACTTGGCCAACAGAGACTAAAATATACTACCGATTTGAAAATAATGTTTTTTAAATTCTTGCTGGTACCATTTAATTATCTAACCTCATTTACAAAAACATTTCAAATACTGTTAAATCCAGGTAACACCACTGTTCACTTGGAAGACCATTCAAATGTTAACCTTCTTAAAATATGACATCTCTCCTCCTTTGAAACATTGTACACCTAAGACATATCAGATCTTTACCTATTTACAAATAATCTTGGTGATGTTTTTAGTAAACATATTAATAGTTTCTTTTTAGGTTAATGTTGACCTAATTTTTATAATAGTTTGCTCCCTGAATAGCAGGATAAACCAGTCAACTGTTTAGCCTATGGAGTGTACCAGCCATGCTGACCCACACTGTAAGGGGGAACTATAATCTGTGTCAGGGAAGGGGTTATTGTTGTGGGAATTAAAATGGAAGAGACAGAAGAACAGTGAAAGGGGAACACAGTTTTTTTTTGTTTTTGAGGGAGTATTACAGAAGGCCACACAGACTGACAGGAGAGAAGAAAGTTAAGCAGATTAATATGACTGTAATGCCTGTGCACTGACCCAGTAATCGAGGAGCCTCAAGCTTCACCACTAACACCAGTGAGGGACATCCATATAGGGAAAGGATAATGAATACACACACACAGTAAAGTACAATTTCCCCTAAGAGCTCACAGAGATCACAGTCAGTCTGGGGCTGGTTTCTCCCTTTCTCTCCAGGTCGCCAATAATACTCCCCACTGGCACAGCTATAGGGTCCAGATCTCAGCGTAGTGGACAAGCTAAAATCTCCAGCAGATTCTCTGTCCAACCAGTGCTTCATGTCCCTGCTCAAGTAGCTGACAAACACACACTTTGAGATAAGAGTTATATACAGCCACACAGACACTCCTGGGGAAGGCTGGCACAGGTTCTCCAGCTGTGCCCCTTTTCTGCCCAGTCTAAAAGGTAGTACCAGCTGCCACCAGCCACTCAAAGACCCTTCTGAAAGGGTGTCCAATTATTACTGTGCAATATTATTATCCAAATTTTAAGTATGACTGAACAGTGAAGGCTTATTAGAGTGACTTGGCACAGTATCACTATATACATGCAATGTACTCTAGAGCTTAAATTAACTCTACATAAAACAGCCACTGTTGAAAGGTTTAAAAATATTTAATAATAAATAATAAAAGCACAAGACAATACTTCTTACTACACAGTGCTAATCAAGAGTTCAGAGATCACAGAGAAATACTTAAAATAATGCAGTAGCAAAAGTTCTGACATCACAGAAAAAAACAAACTAATCTAATCTTCCTATTTCCTAGATATATCTTAGAGAAAACACAGTTCTAAATAACTTACATATAGAAACAAGGCAGTGCTGGTGATGTTGGATGTTCTCAAGACAAAATGCTCCACACTCTCTGATTCTCTCTCTTTAAATTGATAACACAGAGCTGCTTCACATGGCATCATTCTTCACGCTTCTCTGGTGTTCCCAGGTAAAAAGAAACTACATTTACATTCTTTACACCTGGCAGAAACCAGAGCAATAAAGGACATTTATACATGCAAATTTTACCCATTACCTCTGGTCTTAAAACAGTAGGCAGGATGCCTCCCTCTAGACATATCGGCTCTGAATTTTGACATCAAAGACAGTCTTGAAATGCTTGACTTAGCTTTCTTACAGCAGAGTGCACTGTTGTTACATTTTTGCAGTTCAATATCCAATGCAGTCTTTTCACATTTAAGAGAACAAGCCTGTGGCTTACATTAATATTTACAAATGACAGAATTATCTACAAAGTTCTCTCTGGCTAGGCTGGCAGCCTTCACCTATTTTCATACATCTCCCCGCCCTGGAGAACTCAAGCTAGTTTTTCAAGTGACCCTTGAGAAACACTGCTGGAGAGGGTTAGGCCTATCTGAGTATATTCCATTCCATGTCTTGAGAGCCCATCTGCATTGGCATTGCTAATCCCACTGTGGTGCTACACTGACATCATATGCTTGCAACCCTAGGCTCCATCTTAGCAATTTGGCATTTTGCTGGCTGACTCTGTGTAGCCATGTTAGGGGGCTGTGATCTGTCACTACAGTGAATTTTCTGCCATACAGATAAGGCTGAAATTTCTGCATTGCCCACATTATAGCTAGACATTCCTTTTTTACAGCTGCATAGCATTCCTCCCTGGGTTGGAGCCAATGACGGAGATAAACCACTGGGTGGTCTTCTCCCTCTGAAGAAATCTGGCTAAGTACAGCCCCCACCCCATGGTTCGAAGCATCCACCTACACAACAAATTCTTTGCTGTAATCTAGACTGGCTAACACAGGGGGTCCTCCCAAAGCTTCTTTAACTTTTGGAATGCCTGCTCATATGCTGTGGTCCACACTACCTTATCTGGCCTGTTCTTCCTTATCAGGACTGTGAGGGGAGCAGCTATTGTACTATAACTGGGGATGAACTTTCTGTAGTACCCTGCTGTCCCTAAGAATGCCCTCACCTGCTTTTTGGTAACAGATGTAGGCCATGCCTGAATGGCTTCTACTTTGGCAGGTTCTGGCCAGCTCTTACCACTCCCCACTCTATGTCCCAGGTAGGAGACCTCTGCCATACCCACCTGACATTTGCTGGGCTTAATGGTCAGCCCTTCACTCTGTAGTCTGCCCAGCACCTCCCTGACATGTTGAAGGTGCTTTTGCCAGGAATGGCTGTAGATGATAATATCATCTAGGTAAGCAAGGGCAAGCCCTCCTGCTCCTGCTAGGATATGATCTGCCAGCCTCTGGAAAGTTGCTGGGGCATTTTTCATCCCAAAGGACATCTTGGTGAACTCATACAGTCCAAAAGGAGTCACAAAGGCTGACCTATCTTTAGCACTGGGAGTCAAGGGCACCTGCCAGTAACCCTTGGCAAGATCAATGGTTGTAAGATACTTAACTGCACCCAGCTGCTCTAGGGCCTCATCTGTCATAGACATGGGGTAAGCATCTGACTCTGTGACTATTTAATTTCCTCTAGTCCACACAGAACCTGATGCTGCCATTCTTCTTTGGCACCAGCACTACTGGGGAGGCTCAGGGACTGTTGGATTCGAATTACCCCTAGTTCCAGCATTTCCTGTATCTTCTCCCTCAGAGTCTGTTTGACTCTCTCAGGCAGCCTATAAGGGACATGCCTAATAGGCCTTCAGGGTCCTTTATCCACCTGGTGCTGCACCAGGAGGGTGCACCCAGGTTTCCCAGTGAACATGTCCCAAGCTCCTGTAACACTGCTCGGATTTCTCAAACTTAGGTAGGAGATAGCTGCTGGGACATTGCTACCCCTTCCACTGAGGTGTCAGTCCGAGCCTCAGTGAGGAAATCAGTCACCAGATCTCCCACAGACTCCACTGCAAATGCTTAGCATGAGGGCCTCCCTGTCATGTTAAGGTTTCATCATGTTAACATGGTACAGTTTGCACCCCTGCCTTATGCCTTGCAGTTCCACCAGGAAGTTAACATCACTTACCTTTCTTACCACCTTGTAGGGTCCCTCCCAAGCTGCTTGCGGCTTGTTGTGTCTGACAGGAATGAGAACCATTACCTGCTGTCCTACAGCATACTCTCTAGCTCGAGCATTCCTGTCATACCACACCTTTTTCTGTTGTTGGGCTTCTGCCAGGTTCTCCTGGGCCAAGCCCATGAGTTCCCTTAGCCTTGTTCTGAGGTTTAGGACATATGCCACAACAGACTCCTTGTGAGGTTCACACTCATCTTCCCACTCATCTCAAATTAAATCTAGAGGTCCCCTTACCCTATGCCCATACAATAACTCAAAGGGTGAAAAACCTTTGGATTCCTGGGGCACCTCTCTGTAAGCAAGTAACAGATGGGGCAAATATTTGTCCCACTCCCTCTTGAACTGGTCTGAAAGTGCCCATAGCATGGACTTGATAGTAGAGTTAACCTCTCAACAAGACCATTAGTCTGGGGATGTTAGGGGGTGGTCTTCAGGTGCTTCACCCCACAGTACTTCCATAAACAAGCCAGTAGGTCTGTCATGAAATTGGCACCTCTGTCAGTCAGCATTTCAGCACCTGGACTAGTGGCTTTCCCTGCTACTGGCAAATTCTGTTGGAGCAGTCTGTGCTGCCCACCTACTCTGCCGAAAATCTCTAACAAAGCATTTGGCACCTTTTCTGCCTCAATGGAGGACAGAGTCACTGCCTCAGGGTATCTTGTAGCATAATCTACTACCACTAGGATATACTTTTTCCCTGTGGAACCTGGAGTACTCAGAGGCCCCACAATATACATAGCTCCCCTGTGAAATGGCTCCTCAATCACAGGCAAAGGCATCAAAGGAACTCTCATCTTGTCTCCTGCTTTGCCTACCTTTTGGCACTGCTCACAGGTCCTGCAGTACCCTGTTACATCTCTGGAAATTCCAGACCAATAGAAGTTCTGCATAATTCATCTCTTTGTACATTTTATGCCCATATGACCTGCACAGGGAATATCATGGGCTATGGCTAGAAACACAAGATGGTAGGGTCTAGGCACTGTCAAGTGCTGTACCCTGTCACCTTCTAGCCCTCCCTCAGGGATCCACTCTCTATATAGTAACCCTTTGTCCGAGTATACAGATAGTGTACCCTGTCACCTTCTAGCCCTCCCTCAGGGATCCACTCTCTATATACTAACCCTTTGTCCGAGTATACAGATTCCCCCTTCCCTTAAGAATCAGGAGCCTCACTAGCTACCTGCCTCAAACCTTGCAATATAGGGTCTGAGAGCTGAGCCTGTCTCAACTCTGTCTTGGTAACCCTTCCCAGCTCCCCTTTTACAGGAAGTCTGGCATCCTCTGACAGTGGTGCTTCACTGTCAGCCTGGGTACTACTACTCACCTCTACCTTTGCCATCCCTCTGTCCAAGGGAACATCAGTACCCACAAGCAGCTGTGGCTCACCTTCAGTTTCACTGCTACAGAGTAGCACCCTCCCTGAAGTAACCACCTCACCAGTCCTGGCTGCAAGTATGTAGTCTGTCTGGGTCTCCCCCAGGCTACCAGACCCACATGCTTGTCTCCTAGCTTGACTGCGTGTAACTGCATAAGCACATGGTACTTCCTCATCCAAATCCATCCCTATCAGGACATCTTCAGGATGGTAGTTTGGTACCCTTGTTGTCTCAAGACAACCTACTATTGGCATTTTGTCTTTCCCACTTACTGGCTCTCTCATCTTTTGTTCCCCACCTTGCCACTGTGGGCATCTGTATGCCACATGGCCCCACTGGTTGCATTCAAAACATGCACCTGGACTAGTGGCTTCCCCTGCTACTGGCAAATTCTTTTGGAGCAGTCTGTGCTGCCCACCATGGCTTCATTTAGACCCATGAGCAGTACTGGGAGCCCCTTTCCTGTGCAGGGATGTCCTGCTTGCTAGGTATAGGTCTCGCTTATTCCCCAACTCATCTGAAGTAGCACAGTATAGGTCTCGCTTATTCCCCAACTCATCTGAAGTAGCACATTGTCTATCAGCTAACCAGATCCTCATGTCCTCAGGCAAAGTGCTAAGGGCTTGTTCCCTCACCAAATGTTCTGCCAGCCCTTCAAAAGTGGTGACCTGACATCCACTCACCCACCTATGAAAATAAGTGCTCAGTTCAGCAACATATTCACACACTCTTTCATCTGCCTTGCATCTATGCTCATGAAACATTTTTCTATACGTTTCAGGTGTTAGCTTAAAACATTCTAACAAGTGATTTTTAACAGCAATATTTATTTTATTTATTTTTATTTATTTTACATTTGTTAACCGGGCTGGTCTATCTGGATACATATCCGTTTTCAGTAGAGGCCCGAGGAGAAAAGCTGCAATACACAATATAAGTACATATTTAAATTGCAAGATTCAAAGTATTGTTACAACAAGAGAATACAGTTTACATATGCAGGAATGAAAATTTACATAGATGTTATATAATATATAATTATATATATAATATAATCAAAATATTCACAATCGGCAAGTTTAGACAACACAGTTACAGGTTTACCATGGACTAATGGGGTCAGGAACCTTACCCAGAGCCTGTGGCCAACATCATACTGTTTACATACCCTCTCAAACATAAATATCAAAATTATCCCCCTCTTTAAACTGCGGAAGACATTCACTGACCTTTTGTGCTTCTGGGGTCAATTTACTCCCTTCCCCATTATCTCCATGACTCTGGTGAAGAGTCAGCATCTCCCTCTCATGCTGCCTCTGCCTCTCCTTTTCCTCAACTTCCAGCCATAGCAGTTTCTCATTCTCCTCAGCCTGCAGACATCTCAGTATCTCAGCTGCTTCTATTTCCAAATGCCTGGCCTCCAACTCAAGTCTCTTTAGCTGCAGATGGATTTTTAAGTCCTCTGCAGAAATGTGAGATGTCCATTCTCTGAGGGTGGTACATCTCCACTGCTAGTCTGATCGTCATCCTGGTTGCTGTTTTCTGATGCAGCTGTGACCAAAGCTGCAATCACGTCTGCCTTAGTTAGGTTTCCATGCACCAGTCCCCTAGCCTGGCAAATCTCAGCCAGCTGGCTCCTAGTCAGCTTTTCCTACTCCTCTGTTGACATGCTGCCTGCTTTCCCTGACTAACTAAGCTAACAAAAGAAATAAAACAATTGTGATCTGAACTCTGAGTATTCACTGCATTGCTGATTTAGAGTACAAAACATCTTCAGTGATCACTGTACACAAGCTACAGGAATTCACTCTAACCACACCACTACAAGCCAATTAGTATTTGCCAACCAATTAATTTGTGGTGTGGATATCCCACCACTGCCAAACAATTAATTGGTGACGCTCGTGCCCTGGCCCAGCAATCAAGGAGCCTCAGTCCTCACCACTAACTCCAGTGAGAAGTGTCCATATAGGGAAAGGATAATAAATACACACACAGTAAAGTACAATGTCCCTTAAGAGCTCACAGAGATTACAGTCAGTCTGGGGCTGGTTTCTCCCTTTCTCTCCAGGTCCCCAATAAGATTCCCCACTGGCACAGCTATAGGGTCCAGATCTCAGCCTAGTGAGCAAGCTAAAACCACCAGCACCCTCTCTGTCCAACCAGTGCTTCATGTCCCTGCCCAAGTAGCTGGAACACACACACTTTGAGATAAGAGTTATATACAACCACACAGACACTCCTGGGGAAGGCTGGCACAGATTCTCCAGCTGTGCTCCTTTTCTGCTCAGTCTAAAAGGTAGTACTAGTTGCCACCACCCACTAATATTTATCAGCTAATTAAAGGCCCTTATGAAGGGTGTCCAGTTATTACTGTGCAATATTATTATCCAACTGGTAAGTGTGACTGAATAGCCAAGGCTTTTTTGGAGTGAATTGGTACAGCATCACTATATACATGCAATATATTCTTAGAGCTTAAATTATCTCTACACAAAACAGCCACAGTTGAAAGGTTTAAAAAATATTTAATAATAAATAAAAACACAAGACAATACTTCTTACTACACGGTGTTAGTCAAGAGTTCAGAGATCACAGAGAAATACTTAAAATAATACAGTAGCAAAAGTTCTAACATCACAGAAAAATAAACTAGTCTAATCTTCCTATTTCCTAGATACATCTAAGAGAAAACACAGTTCTAAATAACTTAGTGCTGGTGATGTTGGATGTTCTCAAGACAAAATGCTCAGAGCTCTCTGATTCTCTCTCTTTAAATTGATAAGACAGAGCTGCTTCACATAACATAATTCTTCATACTTCTCTGGTGTTACCAGGCTAACAGAAACTACATTTACATTCTTTATACCTGGTCAGAAACCAGAGCAATAAAGGACATTTATGCATGCAAATTCTACCAATTAACTCTGACCTTAAAACAATATGCAGGATGCCTCCCTCTAGACATATTGGCTCTGAATTTTGACATCAAAGACCATCATGAAATGCTTGACTTAGCTTTCTTACAGCAGAGTGCACTGTTACATTTTTGAAGTTCAATATCCAATGCAGTCTTTTCATATTTAAGAGAACAAGCCTGTGGCTTACATTAATATTTACAAATAACAGAATTATCTACAAAATTCTATCTGGCTAGGCTGGCAGCCTTCACCTATCTTCACAATGAGAATTGTCTAACAACAAATATTGTGGTTGGTGATATTTTTATTTATATACACATCGTTGAAGCTAATTTGTGAGCATTAGTTGGCTAATAGAAAAGAGACACAGTCAACACCATACAAAAGGATACGTTTCCATCGGTTCTGGGGACCAGGGTATTATTTTCTTTTTTTTTGGATACTTTAGTTCTTTATCAAGTAAAACAGACAGACATACTGGAGGGGACTAAAGAACAGAATATTGTAAAATAAACAAAATGTTTATTATGAAGGAGGAGGAGAGTAAATTTGAAATTTAGAAAATCAATGCATAAGAAAACAAAATGAATGGCAGGGTCTGCTTGCTACTGGTTTGACATGTGACATGGTTTGTGGTGATAGTGCCATAAAAGGAAAACTCAGTAACAGTCCAACGTATTTCATCAGTCATGTACCCTGTTGAAACATTTTACAAAAATACAATACTAGAAGGGATAGACAGGATGGCAGAGGTCCACCCAGTACTTCACAGGATCACTTATTGCATTAGAGGCCCATTAGAATGTATCAGTTCAGTGGATAACCTGTTGTTGCCTGCAAAGCCTCCGCACCATTTACGTAAATTGAATTGTACTGCAGTTTCTTCAGTGGTTTCTTATTGCAGGAGTGGGATGGGGCAGGTTTGCTAAAGTCTTTATATTCAATATTAGCACATGCCACCCCTATCACAAATTCATGCAGATCAGATTACTGTATGCCTGCAAGAAAAGTGCTGACTGAATGTTGAATAGTCAGAGGTCTCTTCTGCTGAGTTCAGAGTGCCAAATGGTTGTCACTTGGAGCAGTTTATATGAGGCAGTGTGCAGTGAAATGCTTCCACTGATTTTGAAGCTGCTGTACTTTCTAGTATGTTAATATTTTATTCAGTTATTTGCAGAACTGCTCTCTGATCTGAATACTTTCCTTTTGATTGTAATGTCTATCTGCTTTAGGCAGATAGAACAAGGCTAAGGGAACTCATGTCAATCTTGTCATGGCAGAATGGGAATCAGAACACGTGTTCAAAAGTCCATACTACAAGGACATGGCTTTATACATCAGATATTTGGACGACATCTTTATCTTATGGAAGGCATCCGAAGATAGACTACAGGAATTCATGATTTATTTGAACAATACTGTGGAGTTTCTTCAATTTACTTATGAATTCAGTCATAAGGAGATCTCTTATTTGGATGTACTCTTGAGCAGCAATGAACTAGGCTTCACTTCGAGAATACATAGAAAACCTACCTTCTCGAATGATTACGTTCACTACAGCAGCAACCATCCTCCACACGTATTCTACAACGTTTTTAAAGGACAATGCATACGTGCGGCTAGGATGTCATCCAATACACATATTTTAGAATCTGAACTTAATACAATCAAGGACATGTTTCTTAGCAGAGCGTACCCTGTTAAAATGGTCAACAAGGTTATCAAATTTGTACAAGGAGAATGGGGCAAAAAGTATCCACCTTTATTAGGTTCATACCTACCATCCCTTAAGGAGTCTACATCCTCTACTCCTTGGGAAAGGGTTTGTGTCCTTACATATACCCCTAGCACATATATTATCAGAGAAATTTTGGAAAAACATTGGAACACCTTGATGGTCATGGATAAGGACCATATATTGGACCCAGCACCAAGATGTGTCTTTAAAACAGCCCCTAATTTGAAAAGGATGTTGGAAAGAGACAGTTGCTCCAAACAAAACATCAACATAAAACTTGGCACAGTGAAATGTGGAAGTTGCAAGCAGTGCAAATACATAAATCCAAGTAAGACCATCATTTTAGGAGACATCTGTCACACAACTATTAGATGTGGAAGAGGAAACTGTAAAACAAAACAGATTGTATATGTGGCCATCTGTACAAAATGTAACGCACATTATATCGGAAAAACAGAGAGGCAATTCAACAGGCGAATCTATGAACACATATACAGAATAGGGAAGCAGGACACAAAAAATGCACTATATAGGCACATTCTTGAGAAAGGGGAGGACCACTGCTTCTTATTTTCCATTATTGAACAGATTGACAGTACACCTTTTGGAGGGGATTGGAAAATGAAACTATCATTTTGTGAAAGCAAGTGGCAAATTATAACAGATTCTACAAGACCTCCTGGCCTTAATGATTTTATTAGCCTAAAACCCTTTTTAGCATTAGAATAAACATAAGCTTAAATGTATGGGATATTGTTAAGGTTATGTGTATTGGTCCGCTGAATGTATCAGATTTAATAGTAGACATGTTACATCCAACCCTTGTTTTATTATATATATATATTAAATTATTGACTTTTTAAACTTTTTAAACTTAATGAATGTTTAGAAACTTGTATAGGTATGGTACAAATCACTGTAAATATATTCAAACATTTTTAAAAAAGTTTTTTAGAACAACACAGTATTGCACTACTGCTGAGCAGTCATCTGTTTTAAGCACTTCAGTTTTATACAGATTTTTATTCAGTCTTTGTTGGTTTTGGCGGGCTTTCAGCCGACTTGATTATTTAATTTACCAATTATCACTTAATTGTCTTTAGCTGGATGTACATATATATCCTTTGCACACCTCATTAATTGTTCTGAGGAAGGCTGGGGTACAGCCGAAAGCGCTTAACCAGTGTTGTTTTGATCTACGACCGCATGTTGAATTACTATTAAAATTTATTTTGGATATACTTTGGCGTCCTGTCGTACGAGCAGCTGCATACTTCTTCCACCACTTGTTCTAGTGTTATTGCTTTCTTTACGTGAAGAGTCTATCTGCTTGTGGTACTTTTAGCACAGATTGCCTGCTGGAAGGAATCTAGCATGTCTATGCTTCTAATAATACTGACAGAAACGTAGTTGTCATATAAATAAAAACTGACAAGATCCATAAACTGGTGACAAAGGTGAGCAACTATGAAATATGTTTAGTTCAGAAAATAATTGAGTACAATATTGTTTTAATATTAAATCAGCAATTATCATTTTTAGCTGCTACACAAAGCACTTGAAAAAAGGAAGTCCTGACAGAAAAACTTTAGATAGCAATAAGTTGGACCAAACAGATAAGTGCTAATCCTTATAATTTCTTCTAAGAAAGCAGCCTAAACAAAATCAAAACAGTCAGAAGAAGAAATACAAGAGACTGTTAAAATAAACAGAGCTAGACAGAGCTTGTCAATATGTGAAGGGGGATGGGCAAAAATGTCACTACAGCAGACGAAGTCCCATAAGACAGTTTTTAGGAAAAGCAAATGAGCTTAAAATGTGTGTATTCATTTTATTAAAGTGGATTTGTGGAATATTTCTATGGCTTCCATACTTCTTCACCACACATTTCCCCTGCTGATTGTTACCTTGTGTTGCTTTTCGTCGTATTAGTTCTTCGGTATCTGGGCAACTTTGTTGTTTCGTATAATATATACCAACCGAGGATACACATGCATGTATATGAAAGAATGTAAATTCAAAGAGAAGCATAATTTATAAAGCATGTATTTTAACAAGGCTTCACAAGAACCACAGGAAACACAAGAAGTTACTTCATAAAGCAAAAGTCTTTCATAAGGAAGTAAAATGGTGATTTAAAAGTCAAATGTACTGATTATCCAGATCTGTTAATTAGAAAAGGTCTGATAAAAAGGAGCGTCTAAAACAGATATTAGATTAAAAGATTCATTTGATTCTGAAAGGTCAATAGAACTTTAAAGGTGTAAGCAGATGTGCTAGAGAATGACGGAGTGAAGAAGAAAAGCAACAGTGTATAAAACAGTAGATATAGGAGATGAACAAAATGCACTAGAGTAAAGGCAGAAATTATAAAATAAATGTCATAGATTGAGTGTAAAACAACAGGATGTCTGTCTTAAAATAGTGGTGATAGCTGCACACAAAATGACTTGACCTCTGATGATAAAATAGGCATACCTTTCTGAGGACATTATTCACCAAATGGACTTATTTTTCCATCTGCTTCTGACCGCTGTAATTTTTGCTGTTTCAGTTTCTGTGGACATGACAACTTCTATGATTCCTTTTACAGTTTTCATGGCAGGAGGCCGCTTACAGCCATCTTAGATAATTAACCGTTGTCGTGCACTAGTAGTCTGTTGGACTGGGTCACAGAAACAGACAGCATCAAAAAACAAGAAAGGAGGATATGAAATATGCAAGTTTATTACATTAATTTTTCACTATAAGCATGTCTCCAATATTACAGAAGTGTGAAGAAACACAGTTGTATATTATCTAATATACCGGTGACACAATACTTCGCATCTTGGAAGAGATGCACACACACTCTGGTCTTCATTTTTTTCTGTGTATTAACATTGTTCAGAGCAATACTTAGATGCAGACAGACATGCGGCTAAGTATAGGATGTCTTTATATGATGGAGTATTTAACTACTGCAAGATGTTTCTAGGACCACAAGTGGCCTAAACATAGTTCAACCATCCCTCCAGATTTGTACTTGCTATGAGGTATAATGCTTCGGTTCAATCCAACAAGGCCCAGTAAACATAAGGATTTGAGAGACATACTTTCTCAAATATATATGAAGGAAAGATGCAACATCCTAGTGTTAAAGTAGTTACTAGTGGTGTGTTACAAGGTATCTCCATGAAATAGATTAAAAAGTTATGGCAGCCGAGGCAAAAAAGGGTCATAATATGAGTGGTCAGGTATTAAAGAAGAACGCACCCTTTACTTATAAGAGCTTCCATATTAAACAGAGCACAGTGAATTAAGGTCCATTGTTGTATGCTGCCTGTTTCTGATATCTAATGCTTAGATGCATATACAATTTTTCTGGTGCTGCAAGAAATTATCTGTTACATTATCTGTTACATTATGATGAAAACAAAACAGCAAAACTTGCTGAAAGCTCAAAGCAAGCCTCTGAGGTTCCTTGAAGTACTCATAGGTTCAAAAAAGTGGGCGGTTGCAAAAATTATATTACTTGTTTTCATCTATGTCTTATTATTTTCAGTTATGTTGAGGTGCTGGTAGCTGTGAATTTACGTGTGAGAATTAGATGTATTTTTATAGAATATCTTGGTTTTAGCAAGTGGTTACAGTTATAGGCTACAAAACCTAACTCTGCAAAGCAATTTTCTTCTGTGCAACATTTATACATGGTGGAGTGATTTTCAGGTAAAAGCATGTTTTTTTTCTCTGCCACTTTATACATGGTTGAATGATTTTCAGGTAAAAACTTTTTTTTCTGTGCCACATTTAAACATGGTTAAGTGATTTTCAGGTAGAAATACTTTTTTTCTATGCCACATTTATAAGCGGTTGAGTGATTTTCAGGTAGAGAGAGAGTTTTTCTGTACCACATTTATATTACCTGGTTTTGTTTTTTCAGGTAGAAACACTTTTTTCTGTGACACATTTATATCTGGTTGAGTGATTTTCAGGTAGAAGTTTTTTTTCTGTTTCTCATTCATACACGGTAGAGTGATTTCAAGTAGAAGCACTTTTTTTTCTGTGACACATTTATTCGTGGTTAAGTGATTTTTCAGGCAGAAGTAGTTTTCCCCTGTTTAGTGTAGCTGAAACAGGTGAGGTAATAAAACATAATTTTCTTCTAAGGATTAAAAGTGGTTTCTTTTAGTAGTCTACATTTTTATCTGCCAGACTGCTGTACTTTGATTCTATTTATATAGATGACATTTTGGCATGAAAAACCTTCTAAGAACTTCTAGAACGCTATTTATCTGGGCTACTGCACTTCAGAAACTTATGTAGCATGCTTGTCTGTGGTGACTTGTAGTCTTGTCCTGTACAACCGAGGATGATATGGGATGCAAATAGCTTCACAATCTTGGCTCTTGTTTCCACTTAACAGTCCTATTTGATTACTTTTCTTCAACATTTGGCCAGTTTAAGGTCATTTTCAGTTTTACGTGTTGTATAGACTAGTATGCAAACCCGGTTGTTATTCTGTGTGCAAAACTTGTCTTAACCACTGTCAGCACTCTCAGTGCTGTTATTGTAAGGAATCTAATGTCAGTGAAAGATATTCTTCTTGTGCCTTCTGCTTTGAATTAAATTATTATGGTTTCGACTCCCAGCTGTGTGAGTTTTAACCACATGAGTTAAGTAATGTTTTAAAGAGATTTCTGACTGACCACCGAGTGGCTGATTTTGTTTAGTGCAGTGTCTCCAATAAGCTAGCTGATATTATAGGCTCATAGTCCTGGAAATCTTAGTGTACCCCCTTCCTGTAAGAGGGGGCATTAAAGAAGGTATTCAACTCAGTAATACCCTGTTTAACTTAAGCCCCTAGCTCTGTTCTCGGGGTACCTCTTGGATTGCTATTGTATGATACAAAATCTTTTCTCTGTGTTTCTTTCATGCCTGTGCCAATGGCCAATTATCCTGCAAATTGCCTCAGCTAAAATGCAAATGAAAAGCCTCCAGGCTCTGAAAATGGCTATATTGTCATTTGCTGACACATTGCCATTCATTATTCCTTTCAGGATAAGGTGCCAAAGATTATTTCTCTAACTGGGTCTAATATAGTGGCAGAGCTATTCAGATATGCATACATGGGCTATTATTTTTCCTGGGGACTTTACTGTTTGTCTTTATGTATGTTTGTCCTCCATAAAAACTGGCTCAGTGGTTATCAAGGTTTCCTTTGGCAGATCTTGGTCACCCAGACTTGTAAGAATACTTTATGTAGACACAAAGACTTTCAGAATTCATTTACAAATTGGAATGGTTTTTGGTCTATTGATCACTAATTGCATATCCTATGTGGAGGTATCAGAAAAGACCTAACAATTAGACATGAAGGTACTATATAAGAACAGTAGAGACACATCATACACATCATCACAGAAGCAACATCTTATTAAATTATCACGTAAGACATAAGCACACATACACTGATTGAAAACAAACCATTTTATCATTTTTATTTACATGCATTATAGAGTATGTATATGTTTTCTTTCTTTGTACCAACTCTCATTTAGAACCAAAAAACAAACAGAATCGAACAAAAGTACTTAGAACAACAAATCCACAGGAGGAGGAACCAGTCTGTAAAGACGTTTGCAGAATACTTTTAATCTCCTCAATGGTAAAAACAAGATCAAATCAAGCGCTCTCGCTTGGCTCAGTACCAAGCTTTATCAAGATAAAATATACAATGAATTGTATCCATTTATATACAACTCTCAAACCATCATGTGACCTAACACATAATGAAATCTTAAAGCTGTAATCACTTTAAAACTAAATGCCTCAGTTTCTACATTGGTAAAACAGAAAGATCTTTAAGAAGGAGAATTTACAAGCATTTGTATGAGGTTTCTAGAAAAAAGGAAACCAATGCTTTTTACAAACACTCCATTATATGTCCAGACATGCAAATCAATTTTATTGTATTAGAACAAATACAAGTTGATGGTAGGGGGGGAGACTGGGAGACACGACTAGAATATAAAGAACTCCTTTGGCAGCTCAAGTTAGATGCTGCCAGCAGCCCAGGTTTGAATGACAACATCAATATAAGTAGTGTCCTGAAACTAAGAATGGCTAGATTATGAGCAAGAAGTATGCACAGTAGACGCATCATATTCGGGACTTGTCACAAACATTTGTTTTGATGTATTTTAAAAGTGTTATTATTCATTCATTCTCACTTAGCATTTATTATATACTTTTAGCATGGTTATAAACATGGATTTATGAGAATATATACATATATTTTTTATATTTATAATTTTAAAACCTTCACATATTTTACCCTTCATATATATTTTATAATAGGAGGGTTATATGGACAAATAACTATTAGAGAAGTGAATGTTTTGTAGAAGGAATATTTCAACATAATGTTTTTTGTATAGGCATTTAGAAACATTTACAAGTTTTTATCTTTATATAACATTCATTGAGGGTTTTATAATGAGTTTTTTAGTATAGCCGGGTCATTATGGTACAGTTAGTACGTTATTAATTTATTTCATCAAATTAGATTTGGTTTTACAAACTCTCATTTAGCCCAACATGTCATAAATTGCTCAATTCCTTCCTTCCCTTAACTTATTATTAGCCGGGTGATGCCTCCAGGTGTCTTACTGACGCCTCCAAGTGTTTCTGCAGTAACATTCTACTGACACCTCTAGGCATTAGTTATTGCTTATTCATATTTGCAATAATAAGTCTAAAACCATGCTACATATATATTATTAAAAGATTTCTTCTTAAAGCTTACACAATGACGAACACAACTGTATTTATATTTAAAATCTGTCTAGTGCAGGTAAAGAGATTAATTGTTTTTTATATAATATTTATTTATATTTTCATGAATTTCATGTTTTTCCTAAATATCTCACCAACCAAGTAACACAGACAGAACTGCTTAGCCTCATACTAAAGCTCTCAGCTGGATGAACAAAATGCTGCTGACAGTATGTGTCTAACTTTAGTGGTTGCTGAGATATTTTAAGTTGTTTACAAAATATTACAAACTTAATAGTCATTGTGTTTACTTTGACTTATAAAATCCATTTTAAGATCTAGAACCTAAAGAATACTTCCAAAGGCTTCTGAATTTAAAAGGTATGCCGAACATCACCGTATGCACCCTGCGTAATGCAGACATAAAGGTGATGTTCAGGCTTACCAAAAACAGGATGAACATCAGTCCAAGGAACCCAAGAGATAACGTATACATCCAGGAAGGTAAAGAACTAGGGGGATGGAGGGAGGGAGTGAAAACTGCAGCAGTGAAGGCAAGGGCATCTACTGTTATGGTAATATTTTACACAACTGTACTATGTCCTTACATTCACTGCTGCAGTATTCTTAACTATATGGGAGAGTGCCAAAGCTCAAGAGGAAACTAGGAAGGAGGAAGGGGCAGAAGAATTCCCTAAAAACTATGAAGAACTGAACTAGAAAAACCAGCCCTAGCTGTAGAGATCCAACTTTTAGTGCTTGGTAAAGGTATGCACAAAAGTCCAGATAGCTGCTTCAAGAATAGAATTCGTATCTAAGCCTTTGAAGAAGCACCAGAAGAAGCCACAGCTCTAGTAGAATGAGCCTTAATTGAAAAAGGAAGCCTGTTGCCATGAAAAGTGTAACAAAAAGAAATAGCCTTAGAAATCCAAGAAGAAATAGTCTGCTTGGATACAGCAAGCCCCAAAGATGTAGGATGTAAAGAAACAAATAACTGGTCAGATTTTCTGAGAACCTTGATCATATCCATCATATCCAAATAAACTCTAAGTTGCCTATGCTCGGCCAAGGTATGCAGCACATTCTTAGTGTTAGTTTGTGGAGAGTAGAAAAAAGCAGGCAGATTAATAGACTGATTAAGAGATAGCTCATTAACCACCTTCGACATAAAAGAAGGGTTAGTACGCAAGGACACTCTGTCCTCATGAAAACTCAAAAAAGGTGGACAAGCCATTAAGCCATAAATCGACTTGGACACCTGTCTGGCAGAAGTAAGCACTAACAAAAGAACAGTCTTCCAGGAACAATGTTGTAAAGAAGCTGAAGCAGCAGGCTCAAGAGAAGCCTGAGTCAACTTCTCCAAAACAAACTTAATATCGGGAGGAGGAACAGGCTTCCTGGGAGGGCTAATAAAGAGGATGCCTTTAAGAAATTGTTTCACCTCAAATATAGCAGTCAAAAGAGGAGAAAAAGGCGGACAAGGAGAGATAGCTGGTAGGTAGGCCTTAATAGAAGAATAGCCCAAACCAGCATTGAGCAACTCACACAAATAAGAGAGAACCAAAGGAGCATCCACAGTAAGTGGGTCCAGGTTACAAGAGAGACCAAAAAGAAAAACTCTATTCTATATGGATAAGTAGGATTTCCTAGTTGTAGGTTTCATGTCCTCCTGCAAAGTTTGGAGTACATCCTCATACAAAAGGTATCTAAGAGGAATTAAAATCTTGACACCCACAGTGTCAGATGAAGTGTGAACAGGTGGGGATGGATAAGAGATCTCTTGTCTTGTATGATTAGATCCAGCCTGTGAGGTAACTTGTGATGATTGTCCCTGTCTAGATGCAGAAGAAGAGGGAACCAGTGCTGTTGTGGCCAAAAAGGAGTCACCAACAAGATTTTGTGAGCATCCTGTTGAATTTTGAACAGGACTTTCAGAATGAGAGGAAGACAAGGGAACACACAAAGAAGCATCCCCTTCCAAGAGAATGAGAGGCCATCCACCTTCCATACAAGAGGACCTGGGACTCTGGCACAAAATAGATGAAGTTGTCTGTTCAGAGGGGAGGCAAAAAAATCCACTTGAGGAGTACCCCACTGGTGGATAATGTCCAGTAACACATTCCTCTGACGCATCCATTTGTGGGACTAAGTTAAGAGCCTGCTCAGAGTGTCTGCCACAATGTTCTGACTGGAAGGGATATAAACCGCCTGAAGAGTCACTTGACACTTGACAGCAAGTTCCCATACAAGAAGTGCTAACCGGCAAAGAAGATAAAATCTCGTTCTTCCATGTTTGTTGATATACCAGTTTACCTTCATAACAGTGAAAAACAGTGGTGCGATTGCTCATATGAGCGAATAGTAACCACGAAATTTAAAACAGCGACAGCTGTAAATGTTCGAAAATCAGCAAATCGAAAACCCGATTCATTGATTTTCGAACATTAATGTAAAAAAAAAAATTAGATAAAGTGTAATGCAGGGGGCAAGCCCCCCTGCACCCCCACACCCCCCTACATTATTATTCTAACTCCGAGATCACACTACAGTGAGGAAAGGAACCATTTCCCGATCCCCACTATAGTGCAATCCACCCCAGAATGTCGAATGTGCAATGAGCGAATCTCACTGTGCATTCGCTCATTGCACATTCAAACCTTTTTCTGTTCGGCATTTGCAAACATTGCAAACTACCTTTTGGAAAATTGCTGTTTGCCCTTGTGCAATACGCACATGTGAAGGAAAACCGATATACCACATCACTGTGGTATTGTCTGTAAATACATTGAGAGGCCTCAGAGAAAAGAGACTGAAAGGCCTGAAGAGCCAGCAGAAGAGCTCTCGTCTCTTTGACATTGATGAGCTCCTTCTGCTGACCAGGCGATCACACCCCCCCGTACCTTTAGAGAGCCAAATGTCTCCCTCCATCCCATGTCTGAGGCATCTGTGAACAATCCCTGAGAGGGAAGAGAGGAGGATGAAAGGTGATCCCTGGATTCAGAGACAACTGCCGATTCCACCAGAGAAGTTCCTGTCTGAGGCTCCACCAGAGAAGTTCCTGTCTGAGGCAAGGAAGAAGAGGAACTACAAATTCTAGAGAATGAGCATGTTGAAGCCACACTGACTTCAGAAACCAGTGAAACTTTCTCATATGAAGTTTGGCCAGAGGGATCATCAGAATGGTACATGCCATGAAACCCAGAACTCTCAGAAACTCCCTGACTGTAATGGAAGCTAGAGGAAGAAGAGTGTGAAAGAAAGAAATGAGAGTTGAGGCCTTTGAAGGGACCAGTGATGCAAGCATTGGTACCGTCTGAATTCTCTAATGCAGAAAAACATAATCCTGAGAAGGAGACAGAGAAGACTTTTTGAAATTTATAGAAAACCCCAGGCTCTGAAGAAGGGATACAGCAAAATGAGAATTTTGCAAAAAGGTCTCTGGAAAGGATGCTTGAATCAACAGGTCATCCAGGTAAGGAAATATTTGGATTCCTTGAAGTCTGCAAAAGGCAATCACAGGAACACGGCATTTGGTGAACACCCTTGGGGGCAGTAGAAAGGCCAAAGGGCAAAGCAGAAAACTGAAAATGCCAGGAAGTGACAGAGAAATGCAAAAACTTCCTGAAAAGAGAACGGATTGGAATATGGAGATGAGCATCCCTGAGATTCAGGTACACCATATAGGCCTGAGGGAGGAAGAGAGGAAACAGAATCTGAAGGGACAACATCCAAAAGGAAGATACCTTTAGAAAAGTGTTTAGATGAGAAAGGTCTAGAATAGGTCTTCAAGTGCCTCTTCTCTGGGCACTAGGAACACTCAGGAGTAGAACCCCTTTGGGACACAGGCACCTCTTGAATAGTACCCTGAGACAAGAGATCTTGACCTCTGATAAAAAGGAAAGATGTTCCCGAGGAGGCTGAGGAATGCCCATAAACAGAGGATGGGATTTCCACACTATGAAGTACCCTTGATGAATGATCAACAAAACCCAAAAATCTGAGTAATCTGAAGTCAAACCAGAAGAGAAATAGAAAGGCAAAGAGAAAGAGGAATGTGGCTGGGAAGGGACAGATAGTCACACAGCACCTGGTTTGTCCAGAAAGGAAGGCTTCAGAGACCCCAAAAATTGAGTAGCCTTAGCAGGAGGAGTCTGTTTTCCACTCTTCATACCTTTAGTAGAAGGACGTAATTGCCTAAGAACAAATGCAAGCTTAGTGTGGTAGTATCTCTCAATTTTAGGCATAGGAGAAGCAAACACGTGTATAAGTTCCCATAAAGCCTTATCTTTATCCTGAAGGGACTTAAACCAGCAGCAGCTTCCCCAAACAAAAGTTTAGTATAGGAGCATCCATCAACTTAGCTTTAATATCATCATGTAGAGTTTGAAGCCTAAGCCAGGGATATCTCCTCATCACAGAACCAAAAGCAGCAGCCCTAGAAGAAGCAGCTGCTGCATCACAACTACATTTAATAGAATGATGAACAACTTGAGAAGAAGTTCCTAGCAGGGAAAGAACAGAAGTTTTACCCTCAGAGTCTGGAAAGTCAGAAATAAGTCAGAAATAAGTTGACAAGCCTGAGAAAGAGAGCCAACACATACTTAGACATATGGGTCTGATAATTAATATCCCTAAAAGCTAGGGTAGCTGAAGTGTGAACCTTTTTGCCCAGCTTGTCCATAGTTCTGCTGTCCTCGTCAGAAGGCAATAACTTGGCAGAAGGATGCAACTGAGACAGCTTATCAAAGGCTATGGACACTACAGAAGGGTAAGCAGGAGGACATTTATATAAAAAAGAACAATCCTCAGGAAGCCTATAAAATCTGTCAGGCTTCTTGGAAGCAAGGGGGAGAGAATCGGGCATCTGAGAGGCATTGGAGAAAGCATCCAGGAAAGCAGCTAAGGCAGGAGAAATAGCCAGAGGTTTAGGAGAGTCAAAATGCAACAACTATAAGTACCTTTTATGAATATCAGAGGCCTGAGTACAATTATATGGGGGGTGGCCTAATGGTTAAGGTGTTTGCCTTACAAACACAAGGTGCAGGGTTTGAGTCTCACAAAGCATAATTGGCTAGGCTTAAAATGCTTTGCAAGGGCAGTTAGCCTAGTACTAATCTATGAACCTATGAACAATACCAGTTAAAAAAATCCATCATCCTAGAGGATGTGTCTCCAAAGGAAATTTCCTCTGAAGGAATTTCCTCCAAGGGAACATCGGGACTAATGAATTCCTCCTCCTCTGACCCATAGTCCAAAGGAGAAGGAATTTGATAGAAAAAGTTAGGGACTCGTCTGCAGAATCCGACTCATCCTCAGAAAAATCCTGGTCTCTAGGCCTTTTAAGAGGAGTAGAGGACCAAGGAGGAACAGGAACTGAAACCCCATGAGGGAGGCTTTAAGGACATTAAGGCAGAAAAATAACCTCTGAGTAAAAGCATGCCACTCACTTTGTGGATCCCTAAAAGCAGAAGAAACCTGTTTAATTTTTTTTCTTTTTAAGGGAATGTCCTGAGAAGGCCCAGATCCAGAATGGTAGTCGAGAACAATAATAGGAACTTCTTCCCCAACTAGAAACTGAGGAACTCCCATAGGCCCCTCACAAAATATCAACCGTGGTTCCTTCTGAACATTGGAGGCAGATGCCTGCAAAGCCTCTTCACATCTGTTACCGGTTAGATCCTCACCAGCCTCCAACACATTCACAAAAAAGAAATCTGATAACACAGCCAGGCGAGCCTCTGCATTCATAATGACCTCAGGAGAAACAATGGCAGAGGCTGGACAGTGGAAGATTACAATTGTACCTTTTTCACCTTCTTCCTCTCTAACGGCTAACCCTTGGTGTGGGAGATTTCTTCCATAGTATCTTTAGCGAGTAGCTTAAGATGCTGGTTCTCAAGGTGCAAGGAAAGTGAAGAAAGTCTACTGCGAAGCGTTTTTAGGACCACCTGACAAATAGAACAAGACGTATGGTCATGAGAAGCACCTAAGCAAAAATGACACTTATCATGGTGGTCTCTTTGGGGAGTCTTTCTCTCACACTGGCATTTACCCTTCCTGGATGACATTAATCTCAAGGAACACAAAAAACAAGAAAAACAAAATTCCCACTGGGGCACTTATCTTGAAAAAACAACAAATAGGCATAGGAAGTCCCTGGAGAACAAAAGTGCATTCCACTGGCAGGAAAAGAATGCAGGTAAACAGACTGATGGTGTAAAAGATACATTCAGACTGACGGCAAAGAAGTTCTGTTTTTGGTAAGCCTGAATGCCACCTTTATGCCCTACATTGCAAAGGGTGTGTATGGTGATGTTCAGCATACCTTTTAAATTCAGAAATCTTTGGAAGACTGACTGGACGTCGGGCTTCTGCAACAGGAAATCCCCATATAATTAAGGATATTGCAGCAGTGAATGTAATGACATCTTACAGAGCTCCATTGGTGGGAATGGGTTAAACCTCACTCTACCTCCTGAACTTTATTTTGCTTCCATTATTCCCATAAATTTCATTTATTTATATGTAATTTTCTCCCTTCCTTTTATAAAGATCCCATTTGCAGTGTTGTTTATCTTCTTTACAGTATTCAGTGCTTCTAATACAGTTGTTTTATATTTTGATTTCCATTTTCTAGTAATTACTTTTTTGGCAGCCAATAAAATTAAACTTAATAAAGCCTTACAATCTCCATGCAATTCAGAGCTTGTGTCCCAAGCTCCCAGCACAAAAGAATAATTTTCTTAGTTACAACCATTTGCTCCTCCAATATTTCTGGCAGAGTATTCTGTAGGGAATTTTTTAAATCTGTTCATTACACTCCCAAAAAGACCTGTTTCCAGTTGACTCTTCCCCATCACATCTCCAACATTTGTTATCTTCCTGAGAAAAAAATTTGTTGCAGTCTCTGTTGTATAAAAATACCTATGCACACTTCCAAGCAAAAATCCTAAACCTTCTTAACTTTGTTGCGTATGTTGTAGCCATACATATGTCCTCCCATTGTTTTTTTTTTTTTTGTAAATTGCTTTTCCAGTATCTCTTCCCAATCTTATCTACCCTCCTCTGATTGATTTGTACAGTTATAATGCAGTATTTTATGTGCTCTGCTAATTATCCCTTTTTTAAACATCAGCTTTCATTCTAGATCCAACTAAAAAGAAGGTTGTTCATATAAGATTCCATTATCCCTTTCTCTTTGCCTATGCTCTGATATCAATCCTTGTTAGAGAGGACAGTCTCTAACCTGAAGTCCAAACCTTCTTGGCTTCATCCCACTGTTTTATCTTTCCCTCTCTGCTTATTTGCTCCCAATACTTTGGTTCTTTGCCAGTTTTCTCCAGAAAAATTCCAGCCCCCTCTTGCCTTTTTATTGTACCCCTTCTTGTAGTCATCCCATTGAAAAAACCTTCTTCATTCCCGTGTTTGCCGAGTTCTTTGACTACTTTCTGCAACTTTGAATATAACATTCTGTATGGTTGTTCTTCCTCTCGAGGATATGGATCCAAAATCTCATTCTCCTTATCTGTTGAACTGCCCCGCTTCATCGTCATCCCTTTTCACTAAGCAACACAACTTTTTGTGAAAAGAAATTCATGTCAACAAATAACAACATGTTATTGCTTTCAAAAAAGTGCAATCAACTGTCAGTGAAAATAGAAGTATACAGATTAATTAGCAGGAACTAAAACAGAAGGGAACATAAGGGACTAACAGAAAACAAAGGCACAAACTAAGGATAGACTGTTCAAGAAAGAAGATGGAAACCTAATGGATATATTTAAAAAAGACAAATTAGGGGGAGGGATAGTAAAACTGCACATTTCTATCTACTATTTCAAGGCAAATGAATTATGCATTTGACAAATGTATTTATGTTGAACAACCAAGGATAGTGGGAGTAATCCTTAGCATTTCATTAAGGGAAGAGTTCTGAAAGTACTCTAAAAAATAGAGGTACACAAACCAGTTGATCCTGCTGGAATTCTTTGCAAGGGTCTTTGAAAACTATTACTAAAAATAAATATCAGTAATATCAGAAAAGTCGCAGATACATCATACAAACCTTTAAAGAGCATGGAATAAGCTTCCACTACAATGAAAGGAAGTTGATCTTTACCTTTCTTGGAAAATAATCTTTATACATGTGTATGTGGTGTACTAACATGGGCAACCGCTGCCCTACAACAGTAATCAGCTCCTCCCTGGTCAGATATAACCACAAGCTAATCACCATGGATATCCACATCACACCCTCACCCCCCCAAAGGAAACCATCATTAAAAAAACTTCTCCAAAGCCAATTTTGGGCTTCTAAAAACAGAGGTGGCTAACTTCATGACACCCATGCAAATGGAAAATAGGTGCATGACTGCTGAATCATGTACCAATGCACTGTATGAGCACATACACAAGTGCATGGAATGGGCCATACCAAACATAACCAAGATGCTCTCCTCCAAAAAAAGGAAGCCAATCTGGTGGTCCCCCACCATAAACAAACTCTACAACAGAAGGAAAAAACTGTTGCAGAAAAGGGTGAATTTCCAAGACTGGAAAAACTCCCTTGTTTGCCTCAGCAAAAAACTGAGATCCTTCATCAAATTCTCTAAAGCTAGCTATGTAAACAAAATTGCTGTAGTTCTAAAGACAAATACAAGGCATTCTATAGCTATGTCAAGAATCTACATGGCAATACTCAGATTTGCTCTGAGTTACAGCACAATGGCAATACATATACAGAACCAACTGATATTGTCAACATACTGGCCGACAAGTTCAATGCGACCTTTACCCCCCTTTCACCCCCTAAAGAGCCTATCACAATACCTGAGGAATGCCAAGTCCCTATTATCACAGCTACACAGGTAAAAAACGCACTGTTCAAAGCCAAGAATACAGCTTCCATGGGACCTGATAATATCCCTGGCTGTGTTCTACATGAATTACAAAGTGAACTGGCACCACACGTGAGTACCCTGTTCAATCACAGCCTCATTTCAGGCTTTGTTCCTACTGAATGGCACACTGCTATGGTCATACCACTCCACAAAGGTGGAGTGACTACAGACCCTGGAAACTTCCACCCCATTAGTCTGATGAGTCTGATATGTAAGGCTGTGAAGCGCATCATCATGGACCTTATGAATAAGGATGTCGGGGATCTCCAAACTCTGGACACCACACAGTTTGGGTTTGTGAAAGGTAGATTATGCCTGCTCAACCTGATAGACTTCTTCAAGTCTGTCACCAGAGCTGTGGATGAGGGCAAGGTAGTTCACACAACCTACCTAGATCTTGCCAAGGCCTTCGATACCATCCCTCACTCAGGAATTACAGATAGACTCACTAAACTAGACATAAGCCCCTATGTCATAACATGGGTTGCCAACTGGCTCACTGATAGAACCCACACTGTGAAAGTAGCAGACTCCAAATCTGACTACTGATCAGTTACAAGTGGTGTCCCACAGGGATCGGTCCTAGGTCCTCTCCTGTTTGGCATCTACTTCTCTGACATTCAAGCCAACACAAAGAGAGTCTGGCTGACCAAGTTTGCAGATGATTGCAAACTGGGAGCCATTACTGATTCTCCAGCTGATGTAGACAGTCGACAAAAACGCCTCACTGACACCAGTGACTGGTGCCAGAACCATGGTCTTAAGCTCAATGCCAAAAAGTGCATTGTCATTCCCTTTGGGAAAAATTTGGTGCCCATGAACTACCACATAGGCGGTAGTCCACTAAACACTGAAGGTGTGATAAGAGACCTGGGGACACAGGTTGACAGCAACATCTCCTTTGATAACCACATTATCACTGTAGTCAGAAAGTCCTTCTATGTAGCACATCTCATTACAAAAGGTTTAGAACAAAAAGTAAAGGACTCCTTCCACCGAAAGTACTGCCAAAAAATCCAAATAGTAAATCCAAAAGTAAGGCAAGTACTAACATGCTGTGTATGAAGCAACTTCACTTTATTAAAACAATAAAAGCAGTATCAAAAGTGCTTATGATATTGCTTTTATTGTTTTAATAAAGTGAAGTTGCTTCATACACAGCGTGGTAGTACTTGCCTTACTTTTGGAATTACAAAAGGTTTCTCATCCAGGAAGAAAGAGGTCATAATCCCTCTCTACTCATCCCTCATTAGACCTATTATAGAATACAACACCCCATTTGGTATGTACCTCACTAGACACCTACAACAACTGGAAAGGCCACAAAAATACCTCATTAAGAGGATCTTAGGCCATGGACACATGCCCTATACAGATAGACTCAAAAAACTCCAGCTATACTCTGTCTCTTATCGCCTACTTAGAGGTGATCTCTGCTTGACCTACAAAATCATGTCTGACCCAGAGCTGATAGATATGCTACACCTAAAGAAATCCCAGTCCCTTTGTGCCACATGCTCCAGGGACCAAAACCTCATTACCACAATAAACAGAACATGCTGGAGGGACAGGTTCCTAACCCAGAGACTTCCCATACTCTGGAACAAACTTCCAATTCACATCAAGCAGAGCAGTTCACTGGCCCTCTTTAAGAAAAATCTTGAAGAGTGGATGGGCAATAGGAAGTTCACCACGGGGATCACTTCAGTGGCCTTGCTTGACAGGGGCACTGGGAACTAAATTTGTGTGACATGATGAATCTCCTTGGATTAGGCTTATATAGACTCCAGGGCCGTTAGCCTAGCACACACCTATGAACCTATATGTATGTGTGTTTATATATGGGGAGTAAAAGATATCAATACAGTGCTATGGCAGTCAAATTTCTTGACATGCAAAAGGTTGTAAGCTCGACAGTTAAACTTACGAACCTTTGGGCATATAAATCTTTCCTTGGAGAACTAGTAATGCAGTAACTAGGAATTACAACACTTATCCAATATTTTTTCTTTTGTCATGAAGCACTTCGTATTGCGTGTCTGCCTCCAGCTGTTCAGAAATCTAAGGCACTAGCGTGCACATTGAGTAAAAATTGGTATTTTAATATAAAGCTAAAAAGGTAAATAATAAAGATTAGTAAATAGTACATATGAACACATTTTCCTCAAACCAGGACTATAAACAGTGTTTTATTCTCAGTTTATTAATACTTTCATTACAAACTTTAACATGTGTGCACTTTCTCAAATAGCTGCCACCTATGCTTTTCAATAGGATTAAGTGTTTAGAAGGAGGTTGCTGCTGGAATTGGTTGATGTCTAATCATTCACATGGTGGGCACTGAATGGTGTTGGAATATAGAGGAAAGGAAACCATACGCAAATAGAAGTCCATCAATGATGGAACCCAGAACACTAAGCTGCCTCTTACGATGCTGCAGTAGGACATGTGACCATCATGACGGATGTCACAGTTTAGGTAGACTAGCATGGCCAAGTCATTGCTTGCTAGTGCATGTAGAATGGCACCACATAAGTAAATTAATCTCTTTCATCTAGCAGAAGAAAGGCAATATAGGAATGCCAGGCTTGCCTAGAGGCCATCAAGTACAGCAGTGTTAGTGTACATGACAAAGTGTATACCCTGTTTATCATACAAATGGGGGCAAAATGAGCTAAGTACGAAACTAAGAAAAGTGAGAACAACCAGCAGAGGTAAGCATATAAGGGTAACCATAATGTATGAAAATGGGAGGACATTATTTATTTTATAGGGAAAGAGTCCCTTTTGTAACATTTGCAAAGGAAACGTAGGTAGAAAGGTAATTAGTGATTGCTGTGGATGAGATAGAAGGAGAAGAGCATGTATCAGAAGTAACAAAACAAACACAGAATGCAGCCTTGGACAGAATTGAACATTGTACACACAAATGATGTGCAGAACAGTGGAAGGATATAAACATACAGAGGATGGACAGATGATGATGATGATGACAATAGTAAAACATTGAGGAAAATCACCAAGATGGGGATAGTGGGGGAATCCTGGCATGGTTGGAAGTGAGACTTAGAGTGCAACAAACTCAGGCATCACTCACCTAGGAGGCTATTGCATAATGGGTGGGTCCTACCAGTTATGTGACTCAGCTAGCAGTGCCATAATCCACTCCATATTGCTAAGGTGGGCATCACGTTGCTGCCATATTTCAGTACCCAGTGACCTCCGCAACTGACAGGAGACCCCCCTCTAGTCCACTTTTATGAGAGAAGCCCCCCCTTCTGAAATACAAACACTAAGGGTAACAGTCATCCCTGCAGTTCACCCCAGCAAGAGAAATGTCATCCCCCTGCTGAGGGACAGAGTTGGCTACCCAGCACCAGAGACATTTGCCAGCTTGTGCTGACTGTAGCATTACCTACTCCTCTCTTAAAACTGGGTCTGTAGTAGGATGACACAATGGGAAAAATGATTACATGCATATACTCCAAACCAAATGTCTGGCACAGACATCATACACACCCCTTTGGTGGGAGGGGTGCTCCCACTTTCCATGACACCCAACCAAGTCCAGTTGTTATTCCTCCACTGCTGGAAAATCCTTAAGTAAATATGTACAGCAGTTAAGTCAATAGAAGGAATGGTACTGAAAACAATAAAAAATGCTTGCAGTACGTCAGGCCTCCTGTCCTAAAACTCTGCCTCCCAGTGACAAAACTCATCATGGTGGTGCTGCATCACATCACCATATCTATTCCAACACTGCTGATCTTAGACATTTATATCAGTGAAATCATTTGCAATTGTTGCAAGCTCATGCCAGGGATACACTGTCCACAATGGGCCATCATAATTGCCAAGCAGATGCTCCCTGAAGATCCTGTGCATGTAAAATACTAAAGATCCTTCTCCCCATTGCACAGCTTGCTAGAACCTTGCTTTCTCCAGTGCCTGAAGTAGTCATGGTCACTCATTCAGGTCCTGTCAGGGAGCACAATGTTGGCAGTATTTCATTGTTTCCCACTCTGGCCCACCTCCCAGTGCATCAAAGGTGTACCCATTGGCTACATCCAATAAGACAACCGATACAGTGTCTAATGAGAACTGTCTCAAGGACAGAACATCTACAAGCAGCTCTTCTAATAGATTTTAACTATCCAACCATAGATTGGAAGAAATACTCCTGCCAAAACACAAATGCCCAGAGATTCCTTGATATGTCAATGCAAATGCCTTGGACGAGTTGGTTCACACCCCCACAACAGGTGAAAATATATTGGATTTGGTATTAACCAACATGAGTATCCATTGCAGCATCCCTACAGTATCATCATCCCTGGTAAGATCTGACCACAAAGCAGTCACTTTCGAAGTCACCATCTCCCCCGACCCCTCCCCCAGCTAGGGTCAAACAAAAAAAACTTCTCCAAAGCTGATTGCAACCCCTTAAGGGAAGGTATAAACAGCTTCACAGCCCCCTCCACAGAAACTGGCACATATGTCCGAACTTACACCAAGTACTATATGAGCATTTATATAGTTGCATGGAATCAGGAATACCAGACAGGATGAAATCGTCCTCCGCAAGGAAGAGTAAACCTGTCTGGTGGACATCTACAATTAATAAATTCTATAAAAAAAGGAAAAAAATTGCTGTCCAGGACCAAGAAGGAGCAGGTGTCTAATTGGAAGCAATCTCTCCTTAGCCTGAACAAGCAAATAAGAGCACTAGTGAAATCCTCCAAAGCAAACTTCGAGTCCATACTGGCCACATCAACTAAAGACAATCATAAGGCTTTCTTCACATATGTCCAGAATCTCAAGGGAAGCACCAAGATCTGCTCAGAACTGGTGGTCAAGGACACCACATACACAAACCTTGTAGATATAGCCAACCTGCTAGCAGACAGGTTCAGTGAAAACTTCACACCTGTGCCCCCCCCCCCCCATCAGTGAAACAAAACATCCCCAGTACCTGCCCCCCTCCCCTTATCTATAGGGAGAAAGTCATCACTGCCCCCTCAAAGACAAAAAGTACAGCCTCCATGGGACCCGATAACATCCCAGGCTGCATCCTACATAACTCGGGCAGGAACTTGCAGCACCATTAGGCACACTATTCAACCAAAGCCTAAGTACTGGCTTCATCCCAGCCGAGTGGAGGACAGCTACTATAATCCATTTGCACAAAGGTGGATCATCCACCGAGCCAGGAAATTATAGACCCATCAGCCTAACTAGCCTGATCTGCAAGGCCATTGAGTGGATTATCATGGACCTCATTAACAAGGATATTGACAAGCTCCAGACACATGATCAGACATAGTTTGGTTTCATCAAGACGAGGTTATGCCTGTTAAATTTGGTCGACTTCTTTGAGACAGTCACCGAGGCCATAGATGAGGGGAAGATGGTGCACACTGTCTACCTTGACCTGGCCAAGGCCTTCGATACTATTCCCTACTCAGGTATAATAGATAAACTCTCTCAACTAGGCATCAATCCATATGTTAACTGATGGATATCAAACTGGGTTACTGCTAGAACCCACCTAGTCAAAACAGAGAAGCCACCAAATGTAGTAGACCCATAACAAGTGGTGAACACCAGGGATCAGTCTTGGGGCCTCTGCTGTTTGGGATACACTTCTCAGATGTGCAGGCCAGATCTAGTGGGCTATGGTTGACCAAGTGTGCAGATGACTGCATGCTGGGTGCTGTCATTAATTCCCCTAGTGATGCGGACATCCTCCAAGAGGGTCTCACCCAAACAAATGACTGGTGCCAGAAACATGGCCTCAAACTGAGTGCCAAAAAATGCATAATCACCCCTTTGGGGAGAATGTTGTCCCCACAAATTATTACATTGATAATAAGGCATGAAGCACGGAATCAGTCGTGAGGGACCTGGGGCACGCAGGTTGATAGCAAACTGACTTTTGACCACCATATTGCCTCCAGTGTATGGAAAGCTTTCTACATGGCCCTCCTCATTTGTAAGGGTATCTCATCCAGGGACAAGGTGTTCATAACATCCCTGTATTCTTCCCTTATAAGACTGATTATTGAATACAGTGCCCCTTTCGGCATGTACCTCGCAAAGCACATGCAGAAGCTGGAGAGAGCACAGAGATTCCATACTCAGGGAATCCAGGGCCTCAAACATTTACCCTACACAGGTAGGCTAAAAGCCCTATCCCTCTACTCATTCTCCTGCAGACTCCAAAGAGGTGACCTCTGTCTGAAATACAAAGCAATCTTGGACCCCACCCTAATGGGACTGCTGCATATCTGCAAGTCAAGCTCCACTCAAGTAACCTGCATACAAGACCTCAAGCTGTTCTGTGATATCAATAGGACTTGTTGGCAGGACAGATTTGTGTCCCAGAGACTCTCCCTTTTATGGAATAGACTCCCTCTCCACGTAAAGCAGAGTCCCTCATTAAACCTTTTTAATCACAACCTGGATAACTGGATGAGGAACAGAAAATACACCCCTGGGATTCCACTTATGTCCCTGCTGGACAGTGGCATAGGGTGCTGACTTGTTGGAACATGGGATAAATTCTTGGCTAGGCTTGTAAGGGCCTCAGGGCCAATAGCCTAGTAATTTCCTATGATCCTATAAATTACTGCTACAGATGCTTTTTTAGAGGTATCTGTACCAATTGGCTGGACAGAGGGACCGAGCTAGGAAAGATGTGCAGCAGGTAAAGGTGACAAAGGATAATGAGGGAAACATACTCACAAGCGAGGAGAGTGTGTTGAGGAGATGGAAAGAGTACTTGAGGGCTTGATGAATGAAGAGAATGAGAGGGAGAGAAGGTTGGATGATGTGGGGATAGTGACTCATGAAGTGCAATGGATTAGCAAGGAGGAAGTAAGGATAGCTATGAAATGGATGAAGAATGGAAAGGCTGTTGGTCCAGATGACATACCTGTGGAAGCAAAGAGGTGTTTAGGTGAAATGGCAGTAGAGTTTTTAACCAGATTGTTTAATGAAATTTTGGAAAGTGAGAGGATGCCTGAGGAATGGAGAAAAAGTGTTTTGGTACCGCTTTTTAAGAATAAGGGTGATGTGCAGAGCTGTAGTAACTACAGAGGGATTAAATCGATCAGTCACAGCATGAAGTTATGGGAAAGAGTAGTGGAAGCTAGGTTAAGAAGGGACGTGATGATTACTGATCAGCAGTATGGTTTCATGCCGGGAAAGAGCACTACAGATGCAATGTTTGCTCTGAGAGTGTTGATGGTGAAGTACAGAGAAGGTCAGAAGGAGTTGCATTGTGTTTTTGTAGACTTAGAGAAAGCATATGACAGGGTGCCTAGAGAGGAGTTGTGGTATTGTATGAGGAAGTCGGGAGTGTCAGAGAAGTATCTAAGAATGGTACAGGATATGTACAAGGGTAGTGTGACAGCAGTGAGGTCTGTGGTGGGAGTGACAGATGCATTTAAGGTGGAGGTGGGATTACATCAAGGATCAACTCTGAGCCCTTCCGTATTTGCAATGATGATGGACAGGTTGACAGACGAGATCAGACAGGAGTCCCCGTGCAATATGATGTTTGCAGATGACATTGTGATCTGTAGTGAGAGTAGGGAACAGATGGAGGAGACCCTGGAGAGATGGAGATATGCTCTAGAGAGAAGAGGAATATGAAGGTCAGCAGGACTAAGACAGAATATATGTGTGTGAATGAGAGGGAGGATAGAGGAATGGTAAGGATGGAAGGAGTAGAGGTGGTGAAGGTGAATGAGTTTAAATACTTGGGATCAATAGTTCAGAGTAATGGTGAGTGTGGAAGAGAGGTGAAGAAGAGAGTACAGGCAGGATGGAGTGGGTGGAGAAGGGTGTCAGGAGTGATTTGTGACAGACGAGTACCAGTAAGAGTGAAAGGGAAGGTCTACAAGAGGGTAGTGAGACCAGCTATGTTATATGCATTGGAGACAGTGGCACTGACAAAATACAGGAGTTAGAGCTGGATGTGGCAGAGTTAAAGATGTTAAGATTTGCACTGGGTGTGACAAGGGTGGACAGGATTAGGAATAAGTATATTAGAGGGTCAGCCCAGGTTGGAAGGCTTGGAGACAAAGCCAGAGAGGCAAGATTACATTGGTTTGGACATGTGCTGAGGAGGGATGCTGACTATATTGGGAAAAAGATGCTAAGGATGAAGCTACCAGGTAACAGGAAAAGAGGATGGCCTAAGATAAGGTTTATGGATGTGGTGAGAGAGGACATGCAGGTGGTTGGTGTGAAAGAGCAAGATGCAGAGGACAGGAAGAAATGGAAACAGATGATCCGCTGTGGCGACCCCTAACGGGTACAGCCGAAATAAGATGATGATGATGATGATGGTGACAAAGAATGTGACCTCACTGTTTATGGTAATACCTAATGATGTGGGTATTGAGTTATTACACTTTCAATCTAAGTTGTCTGATTATACAGCAACACACATCCACTTGATAGGCTCTTTATTAGAGGTCATTCTGAATAATAATGTTTTTAAATTTAATGTACTTTATATATACAGAAAGTAGGTGTAGCTATGGGTACACCATGTGCCAATAGTTATGCAAACTTGACTTTTGCATACTGGGAGATGCTTTATGTCTTAGACAATGCCATTTTATTTTGACAATATATTTCTTTCTATGGCAGGTTTGTGGATGATGCCTTTTTCATCTGGACAGGCCCACTCCCCTGTTATATTACTTTGTTGAATATTTACAAAAGACAACACATTTTTAAAGATTTGCTTTTAAGTTTTCGGCTGAGACCATAGACTTTTTGGATGTGAAAATTACTAAAAAACATATCTTAGAAGTTTATAAGAAACCCTGCAGAAGATGTAACACAATACACAGACAAGGTATGTACCCGAAGCACATTCCCAGGAATGTTGTGAGGGGGCAGTTTCTTAGGTATGCTAGGTTAAACACTAATGATCAGATAATATTATTTGCTTTCAGTGAACTTTCTAGTGGCCTGCTTAGCAGAGTATGAAATAGACAAAGCGAAAAATAATGTTATGTCACATAGAAAAGGTTATGTTAGACCTTTCTTCTCATCTCAGGATAATACCAAATGAACACATTGGTCCCACAGGTTAATACATTAAGAATGAGTGTAACTTATTCTAATGATGTCAGCTCTGTATGCAATATTATTAAAAGGCACTGGCACGTGTGATGAAAGAAATAAATCTATTTTGGGAGACTACACTATGTTTTGTTTTAAGAACAACACCTCACTTAAGAAAATGTTATGCTATAAGCCTTTAGCTAGGAAACAACATATAATGAATAGAAAAGGCACACACCCCTGCAGAGACTGTAACGTGTCAGTATGTGTTAGCTACTGAGGTTTATGAACATCCCATGACTAAGCTTGTATAAAAGCTTGATTTATTTGCAAATTGCAATAGTTGTGACTTGATATATCTTGCAACCAACCAGCACAGCATGCAATAGTTTTTATATTGGTAAAACAAACAGAATGCTTAAAGACTGCATTCTTGAGCATATTTTTGATATCTCCATTAAAGATAAAAAGAATGCTTTATAAATAAATGTCTTAAGTGCTGGGACTACACATAAGTTTAAATTTCTTATATTACAGCTGTTAAATAATAGCATTAGGGGAGGTAATGTTAGTAATGAAACTGAATGTTTAGAAACTAAATGAATCCTAGAAATGCAAAGTGACAAGGGAAAAGGTTTGAATGAGCATGTTCCCTTAAGACCTCTGCTCAGGCCACATGATCTGAACAGGTAACTTGAGAATCTTTGTATTTTTAAATAGTCTCAGGCACTGTGTTAATTAGATCTGATGGACTGGAGTGAAAGGGCTTATCTGTTTTATTTGTTATTTTATTTTGCTGTTTTTATTTGTTTTACTGCTTTTCATTAAAAGTACTACATTTTATCTGCATCTACTGTGTCTGACTGACTGCTCATGCATTGAAACAATGTGATATCCCTTGCGCAAGGATACTTGGATGTGAATCATGTGTTGCACAATGTAGTACTGACCCATGGCACTAAGACATGACTGCAGTGGTACAATGTGGTACTAGAACATGGATATGGCACAGCAGCGTGGTACTGTGGATGCACACTTACCAAATGCATGAGCATACTGGTCATGTGCTCCTTGGTCACCATGACATACTTGACTAGCACCAATTTAAGGTAACCATTCACAGATAGTGACACTAAGCTTTTGTCAGCATACCTGCCATCCTAAGAGGCTCTTGTTATCACAATATAGAGCACCAGTATCATTTCACTCAGCACTGCTTAGAACCATACAGCTGTGAAATAGCAGAATTTCAATAAATGTTCAGACATGGACATCCAAAGGGTTATGGAAGGAGTCCTGACATAGTTGTCAGCAAGAAAAAGAACGCCTGCGGTGGATGTTGGTGACAGTGAGGCAGGTGCCATAAGGTACACATAATTGGAAACCCATGACTCTGGAGTAGCAATGCACTATCTGCCTGCAGCTGTGTGGAAACAAACTGTGATCAATGGAAGCCTTTGAAAGAATAGACCATAATAGGTTTGGGGTTCCAGGGGAATATAATAAGACATGACTGCAAAAATACATAGGGGAGAAGCAGCTTGTGCATAGCACTGCCAGGAACTGATAATCAGGTCTCTAAAGGGGCTGCATGACTGTGGCCACAGGTATATACATCCCACACCATATGCCATATACAGCCAATGATGGACATTATTTGCCCACAGGAACACTGGTACTGGCATAGCCTCCCAAAAGGCACCTCTTGAGAGCCACTCCTGTTGATAGGCAATGGACAGTGCTGCCAAACAAGCTCAACACATGGACACTCCATCTATATTCATGTCCTTGCAGCTTGACTTCCACTACTAAATGATGTGATCTCTGATTCCCAGAGTCTCCTAGAGTATGTGGCTGCTGTGCTCACCTCCTATAACCTTATCCCATATTATACAGCTGCAGTCATCTGCCAGTGTTTTTCCTCCAACCTGTGCAAGTGATGGCAACCTTGCTGTGCCTACCCCCAATTTGTGTGGGCATGGTGATATTTGATGTACAGCATGGGCAATTCATGCTCTGACTTGCATAGCTTGGGTGTGATGCTGCATGCACATGCATAGCTTCATTCTGTGTTGTTTGTGCCATGGCCCATAACTGTGGACCAGACACAGTCTCTTTGCCAGTGCTACTGTGCATTGTGTCCACCTTTGCAGTGGCTGTGATATTGCTGCTACATGCTCCTCCCCTGAATCGCCACCTTGCTCTTCTGATGCTGCTATGATTGGCATGGAGAGCTGCTCCAGGTGGTTGCACAATGCCAAATTGTGTAGCATGGCACAGACAACAATGATATTGATGTATATGCCCGAACTGTTTTTAGTGCCCCCCTGAGGTGTTTAGATATTGGAAGCACCCCTTCAAAAGTCTCCATATATGTTCCACTGTATTTCACAGATCATTCTGTGAAATATATGTTCCACTATACTTCATAGCATGGGTTGTGGTCTGTGTTCTATGTTATATCCTGAATGGTCGGGGTGGGGTTGTCATCAATCAAAGCTCTAGGGCATATCCAGCATTGTCTGCAACACACAACAATCAACAAGTTATATGCATCTTGCTCCTTGCTTGCATGTTTCCTTTGTGTAGGAACCTCTACCTTGTCTATGTACGTACCAACCAACCAGATTGTCCTGGGAAGTCTTCTTGCAGCAACATTTGCCAAATGCATGAGCGCTACAAGTGGTGCATGGACATATTATGAATAAGGCCTTGGACAATAAACATCGACTGGCAGCTCAGGCAGTGGAAGCCTTTTCTTTTAATGTATTGCAGGCCCTTTGGACCAGGTAGGGCCTTGTTGACATCATGGGGGCAATCTATGGTTTCCAGAATCTCATGGAAATGGGCTACACTGTAAAATACCTGCATAGTGGTGGTTTTCACTTATATTGTCCTGTGGAACCAAATATGTTCCTCCACATGCTGTAGCAAAATTCTGTGGAATGGGCTGTGAAGCTGATGCCTGAGATAGTTATAGTGTGCTCCTGTAAGGTTGCAGAAAGGTCCCTGTAATAAAATAATTAAAGGTATGCACACCTTAATATCTACAAGAATGTGAATAACATTCATCCGTCTTGTTTCTACTTGTAGATGACACAGTTTAAATAGGCCCTTATCCACTTGAAGATGGTCTACAGTCTGCTGGCCTGTGATTTGGCAGCATGTCAGGCACTGAATGTACATCCTCTGCTAGTACAGAGGGTGTTGCGGACATTGACTCCAATAGCAGCTGCAGTACTGTTTCTGCTCCTAATATCACTCCCATCATATACAGTATGAATCTCGATGTTAAAAATGGGTATGCATGCTGCACCAATTTTATACATTTCTTAATTAGTTCACCATTTTGACTGTCAGCATTTGCTTAATGTTTGCACTATTTGATAGGCGCCACATTTTCATGTTATTATGCAGTCATTAGCATGTTCTGCATACTTAGCTATTTTGACCCTTTTACAACTTTGATGGGTCTCAGATTCACACATTGTTCTTTGAAATGTTGCACACTTCTGTGAGTCTCAGTCAATATGCTGGTTATCTAATGTTTAAACAAGCCTAACAATAGCAAATATTAATAAAATAAATGTAATGAGCATTTTACACACACACACACACACACACACACACACACACACACACACACACACACACACACACAGACTTAGTCATCTACTCACTCACTCACTCACTCACTCCTCTTGTTCTAGACAATATACTGGATTGCAGTGACTATTTTGCAGTCATGCTTAAAAACTGGACTTTGAATGCAGTGTTAATGATTGAGATAAGAGCATGCTTCCACATCAACATCATTATCATAGTATGAGGTTGTAAACAGGAAGAAGAGGCTTTACTCCTATGTAGAGTGAAAAAAATATCGTTTTCAGCTTTTAAATGATCACACAAGAGAAACATGTTAAAAGAAAAGCTGAAAATGTAAGCTTTAGAACCTGGTATGAAAGGTGCAAACTGCCTGCAGGAGCCAAAATAAGGAAACAGACACACCTCTCAGACCCAAAACAGTCTCTTTGAACTTCGACAAGCTATCATCTGAAAATCAAATATATCATTTTAAGTAGTTAAGAGTTTGGGTTTTTATTTTGTAACCTTTCTGGGTTTTAATACTGAAATCAGCCCAAGTATTTCAACACTTGATTTTATTATCACCAGTGGAACACCTTTATTTTGGGGATATGAAGGCCATGCTGAAAGAGAGTTAAATAATTGCAGTACAACTGAGCTTCACATTGGAGTACAGTTTGTGCAGAGCTGAGGCTGAGTGAATGAAAGAGTGAATGAATGAGAAGTTTTTGCAAATCTGTGCTGTGAAGTTGTGATTGTGAAACATAATAAGTGACTTTTATTATTTTTTCACTTTGTTACTGGCATATGACCAAAAGGTTCTTTAGAAAGGCCCAGAATTATGCAAACCTTACAGTAACGCAGCGTACAGTGAATCATGCAGTGATATAATACTAAAAGTGTGCATCATCTCTAAATATTAATCTGAGAGAAAGTAAAGCAAGCTTTATTTAAGACTAACAGAGGGATGTAGAGAATATGGAGGAATGATTCAAAGAAATTAACATTTTGATAGCAAATAAAGACCACTTGGACCACCTAAAATGCCTGTTTTACTTCTTATTGGACAAGCCGCAAATCCAAATTAACTAGCAGTGCTTGACCATAATTAAATGTTGTCAGAAGATTGGTGGTCAAGCTCATCTGATTGCTTCTGAGATGTCTTGTGTAGTTGCTCCTGCCTTTATCCTGCACCCTTCCAAATGTTTCAGGTGCCCTTTAACCGACATTTTGATACACATTCTACAGTTCCCTCTGAGAATGCATCATTAGGTTTGGCTGCCCTTACCTTGCAATGGTGTTTTCTGGCATCATTTTCCTATCTTGTCCCATCCAGCCATTGACATCCTCTATTTATCCTTCCGACCTCCTTGTCTCTTCTACTGAATAACAGTGAAGTACGCAGTATCTTTCATCATAATTTAGTTGTTGTCACCATTTCACACACTAGTAAGTCTTCATTGTGCACTCTTGCTGCCAATTTGTTTCTTTTTTCTTTATGTGACCACATCTACTACATGGAGTGTTTCAGCTGTGCCCTTTCTGATATTTTTGCAAGTAGAGGATGACTGCAGTGTCTCTTTATTCCACTCCCTTTCTTAAATGATGCTAGCAGCCTTCTGACACTAACCACTTTCTGTTCTTCCTAAGTTACTTTTCCTCCTATCTTCGCTCCAACCCACCATATCTAGCCTCTATATATTTCTCTGATTTCCTTCAAATCGGTGATTTCTTTTTCATTTAATACCATCTGTGACTTACTTTTCTATTCTGCAAGCATCTGTTGCTCTCAACAGAGGAAAGCTGTACTATACATAACCGCAGTTATCTATATCTTGGATCTGTCACTGCAATCACCCACTGTGATAGCCTCCTTAGTCTCACATCCTCCTCCTGCACCCATCTCAGTAATCACCCTCCTTGAATGTATCTTACTTCTGAAATCCTCTCTACCACCCATATCCCGCTTCTTCCTTTCTTGTCTACTCACTGGCTGAAGTTCTACTCCCAAGTACTTCACAATCGACATGCATCCTCTTCCCTCTCCTCCCTGAATTTCTATAAAAGTAACCTGTTTCTCCGTTGTTGTGTCTTTACAAGCCCCTCACCCACTTTTTGACATAATTTCCTTGAGCAGTCAAGACACCTTCATTTAAAGCTGTAATGTGCTAAAGAGCATGGTCCTATCAGCTGGACAAAATGGAATTAGGATGGCAGATTAGATTGAATGTCATGTATTGGCCAGGGCTGAATGACAATTTGTCTATCAGTAGTCTTTTGAAAATAAAAGCTCTGAAGAGACATTAAAATATATTCTACAGCCTTTAAAGTATAATAATCTTACTTTTTTACCCGCTGTCTGAGCTAGGATCAAGTTACACGCATATATGTTCTCACATATTTTAGTTATTTTTTCATATTTATTTCTATATGTATTTATTTATGCTTATAGTGATGTTATTTATATATCATTTGACAGTTTATGACTTTAAAATTTATGAAGTATTTTTAAAAGTTGTAGCATTTTCATGGTGTTGTTCAAGAAATGATTTTTAGTACATTACAGCTTTAAATGAAGGTGTCTTGACTGCTCTAGGAAATGATGTCATCTGAACTTCTTTTAAATTTGGTAGGTTAGAGTAATGAATTGTATCTGATGAAGTCTCTTTAAGTCTGTAAAAACAAGACAAAAGCGCTTATATTTGGACATTTTAGCATTTTAACCTTTTGGATTATAATAAATGTTGTTGCTTTTACAAAAACATTTGCCTGCTCCATTCTACTTTGTGGATTATACAGAATTATACAAGAGAATGTATGAACACAAAAGAGCAGTGGAAACTGGTAATGATACTCTAGCAATAACCCACGCCTGGGTGTGGGTAATGCTAAATTTACCCACGGTTGGCGTGGTTTGGTCCCGAGGGCGAAGCCCGAGGACCAAACAAAGCCAACCGTGGGTAAATTTAGCATTACCCACACCCAGAAGTGGGTTATTGCTATTATACCCTGACATTATTAAGAAAAGACACTATTACTTTTCTTAAATAATGGCATAGTATAATGCCTGTTTGCTGCCCTTCCGCAGATGTCTGGCATCCGCGGCAGTTCTGATGTACTGCACGCCTGCGCAGTACATCAGAGCTGTGGGCAAAAGCAATGGAGAAAGCAAGATCTCCGTTGCTTTTTGAGTGTTCGCTATGTTAAATGAGTTTAACATAGCGAGACAGTTTTAAAATAAGCAACGGAGATGTCCGTTGCTTATTTTAAAACTGTCTCGCTATGTTAAACTCATTTAATATAGCGAAACATAAAAAGCAACGGAGATCTTGCTTTCTCCGTTGCTTTTAAATACTGTCTCGCTATGTTAAATGGGTTTAACATAGGGAGACAGCTTTAAAATAAGCAATGGAGATCTCTGTTGCTTATTTTAAAGCTGTCTCGCTATGTTAAACCCATTTAACATAGCGAGACAGTGTTTTAAAAAAAACGAGTTATACTAATGGAAAAAAAGTCCGGGCGACCGGACCTTTTGCCATTAGTATAACTCGATTTACAATGGGCACGCTGGCCAATCAGCGTGCACGTTTTGGGGGGGGTCATGGTATAATAATGCTTTAAGTAAACATTATAAAATGGGAGATTGTATAGTTGATTTTAAATTTATTGTTTTGGGTGCCATCACGGGTTTTGAAACACTATTCAATGCTGAAAAAGAACTTGGATGGCTGGAATACCCATGGTAGGTTAGATTAAATGCCTGTTATCCTCCAGGGTTAAACAGCAGAGATGATTTTCTGGCATACCTGAGAAGGAAGGGGTTAAGGCATTAGACCTGCAAAGTCATGTGATGTAATGTTAAAGTATTTAAATGGAATGATTGCTGTATTTAATTCAGTCTGATGAGGTCTCAGCGTCAAGAGACGAAAGTGCTTACTGGATTATTTTGTTGCATTAAAAGTGAAGTTTGGTTTATTACTGAGTTTTATTTTAATATTTAAATATGGCACCAGTATGTGTAACTTCATATGAAATACAGAAGGTGGCAATTCAGGGTATATTGCGGGTGCTGAGAAGAACACTCTTGGCAAACTTCAAAGACTAGAGCATTACTAATTTAATGACCTTTAATTGTACCATGACTCTGGAATGGGGTCCATTCCTGCCATGGTATTTGAAATTCCTAAACATCTGTAGAAGTTAAAAAAGAAAGACATTAAAAGGACTTGTGTGCTTAGTGTCTTTTCTTGCTGGGAAGGAACTTGATTTTAGCCAAGCTGATTTATCGCCTTTTATTGTTTTTTTTTAAAACTACAGTTTTATAGTTCTCTGTGTGCAGTGCCATGCACACAAGTAAAGATAGCGGAATAAATTGTATGCATAGTGTCTTTTCCTTCTGTTAAGGGGCTTAATTGTAGCAGTGCTGGGTTATTACATTTACCACTTTTTTCTTTAATTGTACTCTTGCAGCACTTCATGCACACTTATCTAGATTACCATACTGAAGGTGACAGAGCAGGGATGGCTGGTCAGCCTACTGCATCAAAGAAACTCTTCAAACAATGATTTGTGTACTTGTTACACTTTGTTCAGTACCGATGAACTGGGTAACTTAGACCATTTAGAATGTCTTTTGGGGAGAAAATATAGAGAGAAGTAGATTATAGGTCTGAGTACTGTATGAGACACAGATGCCACGATTATATATCAGGAAGTCTGAGTAGAGGTATTAATGACATTTGATTACCAAGATGTGGGCAGAGAGAAGTTATTTTGATGTTCTTCGTGTTTCACTGTTGCAGTCATCATATTTGGTGTTTCACTGTTGCAGTCATCATATTTGGGTTATCCCTGTGTTGGTTGCGGTGTCTTCAGGACTGACATCAGGTCATCAGTAGTATAAAGTAAGGCAGCTGATGCCATTACATCAGTCTTTCTTGCCAGGGAGCCCGAAGCAGAAGCAGTTCGCATGAGTGCTGGTCGGCCGCTACCTGAGTTTCGTCATCCGAATTGAAGCTGAAGTCTTCTAAAGCTAAGTACCCTGTTGGGGATTTTTTTTCTTGCACTAACCGATATCAGAAAAAGTTAACAATTGTCTCACCTGTGGAAAGCAAATACCACACCGAGACTTTCATTCTTACTGCGTCACTTGGTTAGACCCAGACCACGTCGTCCCACACTGTTGCTTTTGTGCTTTGTTCAATGCCAGAACTATACGTCGTCAGGCCCTTATTATAGCTAGATATTTTCGCTTACAGTCCTCAAGTTCCGATATGGCTTTGGTAAGCCGTCCAACAGCAGGTCTTCTGAAAAAACATAAGGATAAAGACAGAGACAGACTGCACAGGTCCAAACCTACAGACGACACTTCCGTTAAGCTAGTTGTCAGTTCTCCGGTCCTCAGTGAGGCGCTTTCGCAGCCCCTGATGCCTGCTTGTGTGGATTTGCAGGCCGCTACCGAGACCCTTTCAGAGTCTGGTATGCTGCAAAACTCTTCTTTGACTAAAGATCCTGCTGTTGTTTCTCCCTCAGATGAGTCCAGAGCCGCTGAGCAGGCAGCGGCTTCTGAGGAAGTACTTTGCACTATTTATTCTTGACACAAACCGATGCCTTCTTTCGCATCTACCATTCTTTCAAAAACTACTGATTTTCTAAGGCCCAGGGTACAAACCACACCCAAGAAACCGACGACCCAATCTCAGGCACCAGCTTCTTTGCGTCAGTCTCAAATGCTTAAAATGGCAGAAGACCTTATCATGCTGATCAGGGGAAGCCAAGCTACCCCTTCCAAAAGAAAAGGAAATATGTCCCCAGTAGTTTTGTCTGAACAGGAGTCTGATGACTCTGATGCATCTGAATATGAAAACATGCAACCCCTCCTCTGCTTATGAGGATTCTGATGCAGAGGATTCCATTCCTTTAGCTTCTCCATCTGAAGACTTTTCCTTTGGGGAAACCCTTCATACCTTAAGGGAGCATTTCCAGTGGGAATGTCAGAACTACCCTCAGTCTAAAAAGAGACTCAGGGAATTCTTAGATCTTCCACAGCACAGACCCCTGGCCATTCCCCCAGTCCTGGATGTTGTGGACAATGTTTTCCTGGAATCCAATTTGACTCCTGACACCCTCCCTCCTGCACCCAGAAAACCTGACAGATATCACAGAGTCCCTGACTCACACAAATGTCTTTTCAAAAATCCTACTGCTGACCCTGAGGTAATTTCTCAAGGGCCTAAAGGAATTAAAGCAACCTCTGCTAAGAATCCCACCCCCTCAGATAGGGATCCCATGCACTAAACAGATGTGGTAAAAAAGTACACACCTCTGCTACTCTTGCTATCGGAGCACTAAATTGCCAGTTCCATTTCCTAAAATTTCAGCAACATACCATGGAACTCCTCAAACAAAAAGTACCTTCCTTTCCTGCTTGTGCAGAATCTAAAGAGTTACAAGAGTTAATGCATTCTGCAAGTGAAGTGACTAAGCACACCTTACACTGTGGTTTTGATGCCCTGGAAGCTTCTTGCAGGGCAGCAGTCACTGGTTCTGTCCTTAGAAGGCATGCATGGCTTAAGGAACAGCCCTTGCCAGACCATGTTAAATCTAAATGATTGGATGCACCCTTGCACAAAGACAACTTATCTGGCACTAAGGCAGAGGAGGTCTTAAAAAAGATGGAAGAAAAAGCTAAATCTATGCAGACAGTTAAGGATTTCTTACAGGTCCAGGCACCCAGGTTCAGCAGGCATTGCCCCTCCAAGCACTGGTCCTTTCCTGCTCCCTCTAGGTCAGTTCAGCCCAGACCCCGGGGAAGCAGACCCCCCAGACAGCAGCCACAGGGAATGCAGAGATCAAAACAGTGGAATTCCTCCACTTCAAAACAAGGGAGTTCTAAGCCACCCCGTCATGGTAAGAACTCACAATGACTCTCCTCTCCCACCCCTTCCCTCTGCCTACCTTCACTTACCCCTGGGAGGAAAACTCTCCTTTCACGCAAGCACCTGGGCCACCATTAACAATGACTGCTGGGTCCTCAACATAGTGTCCCAGGCATACAGAATTTCTTTCCACATTCTTCCAACCCCAAAAGGGTTCCCAGTTCTACCTCCAAAGAAGTGGGCAGAGGTGCAAAACCAAGTCCTTTTCCTGCTCTCTATGAGGGCAATAGAGCACATTCCTGCAGAACAGAAAGGCCAAGGTTTCTACTCCAGACTTTTTCTGGTACCCAGAAAAGAGGGCACCAGGTGCCCCATCCTTGAACTATCCATTCTAAACACCTTCCTGGTGATACCAAAATTCAAAATGCTCACCCTCCAGCAACTGCTACCCATGCTCTCCAAGGATGCTTGGCTAGCCACCGTAGACCTAAAAGAGGCCTACCTCCACATTCCTGTCAGGGAATCATGCAGGAAATATCTGCATTTCAGGGCAGGATCTCTGCACTTTCAGTTCTCTGCACTTCTCTTTAGCTTATCTATTGCTCCCAGAGTTTTCACAAAATGTCTGGCTCCCGCCATTACTTCTGCAGACAATGGAATATCCAAATTTACCCATACTTAGATGACTGGAGGCAGATGGAAAAGCTGTTCAAGCAGCTGGCCTTTGTAAAGTCCCTACTGTCCTCCTTAGGGAAAGAAATTCAAGCTAGTACCCACCCAAAGGATTATATTCCTGGGAGCAAGCCTGGACACAGCATCCCAGATGGCAATCCTTACACCAGAAAAGCAAAATTACTTGACAGCCTACTTCTCTCAACTAGTCACCAGACCCCAGTTATCTGCAAGGAAAATCCTGCAAGCTCTGGGTTCATGGCATCTTGCATTCTACTCATCCCATATGCCAGACTGCATATGAGGAAGCTTCAGTGGTACCTAAAAAGCCTTTGGTGTTAACACTCTCAAGACCTGGAAACTCTTATACCAATGATACCTTGCCTAAGGACAGATTTTCTTTGGTGGGCAGTAGCATGCTCCCACAACAAGGGAGTACCCTTCTCACCACCCCCCGCTGCCCAGACCCTCACCACAGATGCATCAGACTATGCCTGGGGTGCACACCTGGACGGCAGGTGCATACAGGGCCAATGGAGCCCACAGCAAATCCATCTGCCCATCAACCAAAAAGTGATGTTAGCTGTCCAGCATGCATTGACAGCTTTCAGGCCCCTTCTCTCCCCAGGGGCTCTTCTAATCAAAACAGGCAACACCACTGTGATGTGGTATATCAACAAGCAGGGAGGGACTCACTCCTACCCTCTATGCAGATTGGCCATGAACGTTTGGCACACAGCCTCTGCCATGCAACTCCACCTGTTAGCACAATTTCTGCCAGGTTCTCTAAACTCTCTGGCAGACCACTTAAACAGAAATCTTCTGGACCCACACAAATGGCAACTAGGCAAAAGAAGCTTCACCCTAATAACTCAGAAATGGGGCACCACGAAGGTCGACCTCTTTGCCTCCCACACCAACCATCATCACAGCAAGTTCTGCACTAAGGAGCATCACTGCTTGGCTTGGAAAGTGGATGCCCTGTCCTTCTCCTGGGTCAGTCTATTAGTCTAACTCTATACCTTTTCTCGACTTCCTCTCACCACCAGGATACTGCTCAAAATAAGGAAGGAAAAACCAAGAGCAATTCTTATTGCTCCGGACTGGCCTCACAAGCACTGGTACCTACTACTGCACAGCCTGTCCCCACTGCCACCATAGCATCTCACTCAGACCCCAACCCTCCTGACCCAGACGGAAGGAGAATTCATGCATCCCCAATTGCAGACCCTTAGTTTGGCAGGCTGGCTTATGCCCTGACCACTGATCAAACTGCCAACCTCAGTAAACAGGTTCTAGATGTTATACGTGAGGCCAGTCACCCTAGCACTAGAAAGTCTTATGCTGACAAAGGGAAAAGATTTTGCACCTGGATTCAGGCTAAGGGAGTTGATACTGCATAGCCCTCCCTACCTCTCATCCTGGATTACCTAGCTCACCTTCTATACAGGGGTCTCTCCTTTTCCTCTATAAAAATTCATGCCTCTGCTATTTCTGCTTATTTCCACAATGAGCAGCCCCTTTTTCTCACACCTTCTGATCAAACAATTCCTAAGAGGGGTTAGCAACTGGAGGCCACCCAGAAGAGCACCTGCTGTAGCTTGGGACCTTAACTTTGTGTTGGAAAAGCTCACCCTGGCCCCTTCGAACCAGCATCTTCAGCAGAGTTAAAATTTCTCTCCTGGAAGACAGCTTTTCTTCTGGCCATCATTTCAACCAGAAGAGTCTCTGAGCTACAAGCACTCATGGCTATGGAGCCCCTCATCATTTTCCATGCTGACAGGGTTTCACTCAGTACTAACCCATCCTTCGTTCCCAGTGGTGTCCAGTGTGGCTCTCAATCAATCCATTCATTTTCCCACCTTTTTCCCTAACCCACAAAACAAGGGGAAAGGATCCTGCACTCACTAGATGTGCACAGACAGCTCAGATTTTATCTAGACAGGACTAAATGATTCAGAAAGTCTGATCAATTACTGGTTAGCTTTGCTGCAGGGGCAGAGGGCAAAGCCATCTCCAAACAAGCAGTTTCCAAATGGATAGCACACTGCATCCATTTTTGCTACAAGTAACATGGAAAAACCTCCACTAAGGGGGTAAGGACTCATTCCACCAAAGCAGCCTCCACCTCTGCAGCTTTCCTCAGAGGAGTCCCCACCAGGGACATCCTGGAGGCTGCCACCTGTACATATGCTCACACTTTCACCAAGCATTACCACCTTCTTATCTTCTTCTAATCCAAGGCAGGCTTTGCCACTGCAGTCTTGCAGGGCATTCTAGCCAGTCCCTAGTCCCCTTGACTGCCTCCACCCTTTTCCTCAGCTTTGGAAATCAACCCAAATGTGATAACTGCAACAGTGAAACACGAAGAACATAGTACAGTTGTGTACACTTACCATAAATGTAGATGCTCGAGTGTATTCACTGTTGCAGTCCTGGTTTCCCTCCCTCCATCACCCTCTTTTTTCTCTTTCTCTCTCTCTCTCTCCTTACAAAGGACATATTGGTATTTACTTTCTACTGGTGGGGTTCTTCCACCATAACCTGGGTCCCACTTGAGGGCTCCTGACATTTAGGGCAAGAAAAACTGATGTAATGGTGTTGGCTGCCTTACTTTATACTACAGACAACCTGATGTCAGTCCTGAAGCGACAGCAACTGACGCCTCTGGTATTCGGGCCGGCTGAGGGCTACCCTGGCAGGGATAACCCAAATGTGATGACTGCAACAGTGAATACACTCAAACATCTACATTTATGATAAATGTACACAACTGTACTTTCCTCATCTTTATATTTTCTCCACCCTTGTGAACAATTGCTTTATGTATACCAAAATATTTTTGCAGTGTTTCATGTTTTAAATGTTTACCTTGTGATGACCTTCCAATGGATCAGTAATCAAGGAACCTCAATCTTCACCAATGGCACCTGTGGGGGGGGTGTTCACTGGGAGGATAATAGGTACATACACATTATTTCCAGATGCATCTCTCTGCATCAACTGCAGTTTCCCTTAAGAGCATTCAGAGACCACAGTCAGTCCAAGGCTGGTTTCTCCCTCTTCCTCCAGATCCCCAATAAGTCTCTCCACTGGCACAGCTATATTGTTGAGATCTCAGCTAAGTGACCAAGCCAAGACCTCCAGTACCCTCTCGGTCTAACCAGTGCTTCGTGTCCCTGCCGAAGTAGCTGACACACACACACACACACACACACACACACACACACACACACACACACACACACACACACACATACACACACATACACACACACACACACACACACACACACACACACACACACACACACACACACACACACACACACACACACACACACACACACACACACACACTCTTTGAGGTTTGATTTACACACTTTACACACACATACACCTGGGAAAGGCTGGCACAGGTTTACTAGCTATGCCCCCTTCTGCACAGACTATAAGGTAGTTACCACTGCCACCAGTCACTCCTTATCAGCTACTTTAGGGCTGTTAACAAAGGGTGTCCAATCTTACTGTATAATAATACTAATACAAATGGTAGTTTGACCAAGAGCAAGGCTATTAGGAGTGTCCCACACAGCGTCACCAAGTAAATATGCAAGTACTCTCAAAACTTAAATATTTCTACACAGATCAGACACAATGAAATGTTTAAATATATTTAATAATAAATAACAAAAGAGCAAGACAATACTAAACATATATTCACATGACATCAGAATATTGGTGTACAGGCGTACACAAATAAAGAAAAACAAAATCTAAACTCAGCTTCGCTATATTCCTGACTGTGTCTAAGAGAATTATACTATACCTAGTAACTTACTATTAGAGCAAGGCAAATGATGTGGTGAATGGTCCTTGTCAGGTCCAAGTCATAACACAGAATGCTCTCTCTCACTAAGAGACTTCTCAAAACAATATCTAAAATATTACTGCTGAGATAGCTTGCAAAATTACATAATTTCTGGTCATCTGACATCTAGTTCTCATGCAAACCTCCATTGCTGAAGTTGGCAGTATTTAGCATCTACTTGTAAAAATACTCATACAAGGGCTTTTGCCCAGATCTATGGCAGATGCTGGAAGTCATAAAACAATTGCATTACTTCATGCTTCCAAAGTAGCAATTAGTTCACCCCGAAGACAATGCAGGAAGCTTCCTAGCACAGACTTTATGTCTCTAGCTGCATTGAAACTTGTCAGATAGCCTCTTTATGGCCTAGCCTATAAAGTAATTTAATTTCAGATATTTTTCTAAAGTTTGCTGGACTGAGGTTAACACTCCAGTTTCCTGTTTTAACATATACATTTAAACAGTTACAATAGTACATATACATTTCTGTTCTCTTCCAGTAGGGCACACTGTGGATACATTTTAATCACAAGCACTTTACAAATACCTTTTCAACACAAACATCTGTACAAAGCAGTTTGATATACAAATGACATACAGTTCTACTACATTTGTAACACAAGCATCTTCTATGACATACAGTTCTAAAACATGTGTAACACCAGCATCTTGCATAAATTAGTTTGATATTCACAAATGACATATAATTATTTACAAAATTCCAGCAAGCTGTGCTGGCAGTACCTCCTTTTGTCACACACCTCATCAGAAAAGCTATTCCACTCATCCAGCATACCTCATGTGAAATATGTCCTCAGATGTCCCGAGCCTTCTACCTTATAACTTCAGATTGTTTCGCCTTGTTCTCATAAATATTATTACTTTGCATATGTTGTCATTTGCTTTGCAATCCTGTAGCTCTATGATTGCATACTTTGGGGTCTACCTTGCTGATTGGCACTTTTATCTGCATCCTATGTTCAATACTGTTTTAGTATACTTTTCTCTTATGTCCTTTGTAAGGCTTTCGTCTGGAAATTATTCAAGGTTACATTACTTGGTTATGCATTTTTTTTAGTAAATGAAAAGATTTTGTAAGAGTCATTTACAATCTTGAAGATATTCTGTCCCTAGGCAATTCCTAACTTAATCCACTGGTAGTGTGTATATATATATATATATATATATATATATATATATATATATATTTTTTTTTTTTCCTTTTACCTGGTACTAGGTGACATTAAAAGGTTTTCTCATGTTATTCACTGAAACTGAATCTGTCACAAGTAAAATAGTAAATTACCAGTTTCTTAAGGCACAGAAAACTCAACTGATGCTCCATTGAAGTATATGCACTTATAGGTTCATAGGTTGGTACTGGGCTATCTGCCCGAAGGCATATATTAGCCCAGCCATGTTGTGCGGTATTCACCGCCCCTTTAGTAGTTCCCTAAACCCTTGTATTAGCAGCTAGTACCCTTGGCCCCTATCTAGTAGTGCTGTTGGTGTGATCCCCGGTGTGAACTTTCTGTTACCCATCCACTCATCAAGGTTCCTCTTGAAGAGTGATAGTGAGGGGCTCTGTCTTATGTAGATTGGCACCCTGTTCCATAGTAAGGGAAGTCTCTGCGAAGGGAATCTATCCCTCCAGCATGTTCTATTCATTGTTGTGTTGAGGTTTATATCCCTAGAGTGTGTCGCTCGAGTAGATTTGGTTTTGCTAAGATGGAGCATGTTCAACAATTCTGGGTTGGACATGGCTCTGTACGTTAGACAGAGATCGCCTCTGAGAAAGCGGTATGCAACAGAGAACAGTCTTAGTTTTTTCAATCATGCTGCATAGGGCAACTGTTGGAGACCAGCAATCCTCTTGGTTAGGTACCTTTGTGGTCTCTCCAGCTGCTGGAGATGTCTAGCCAGGTACATTCCAACTGGTGCATTGTACTCAATAATGGGTCTGATGAGGGAAGGGTGGAGGGGCACCATTACATCCTTAGATCTTGATGCCAACCCTTTTGTGATCAGATGGGTCACATAGAAGGATTTTCTAACCACTTTGGCAACATGGTTATCAAAGGAAAGCTGACTGTCTAAATGGGTCTCTAGATCCCTTATTTCTTCTTCAGATTTCAGGGGATTACCTCCTATGTTGTAGTTTGCGGGTACTCTGTTTTTTCCAAAGGGGATTACTACGCATTTTTTTGCATTTAGCTTGAGACCATGGCTTTGACACCATGCATCAGTCTCATTTTAGGCCCTTCTGGAGAATCTCTATGTCGGCCGGAGACTCTATTATAGCACCCAGTTTGCAGTCGTCCGCAAGCTTAGTCAGCCACAGCCCTTCCGTGCTTGCCTGTATTTCTGAGAAGTATATGCCAAACAGGAGGGGCCCCAGGACAGAGCCCTGAGGCACACCACTCATTACTGGTCTGGATTCGGACATAGATCCCGCAACTCTTACTTTATGGGATCTGTCTGAGAGCCTGTTTGCGATCCATCTTGTGACATAAGGGTTTATGCCCAGGCTGGTGAGCTTATCAATAATACCTGAATGGAGAATGGTGTCAAATGCTTTAGCAAGGTCAAGGTAAGCCGTGTGTACCTCCTTTCCCTTATCTATAACCTGAGTAACTGTCTCAAAGAAATCCACCAGGTTCAGGAGGCATGATCTGCCCTTGACGAAGCCGAACTGTGTGGGGTCCAGTGACTGGAGGTTCCCAATCTCTCCATTTATGAGTTCCATAATGATTTGCTCCATAGCCTTACAGATCAGACTGGTCAGGCTTATTGGTCAGTAGTTCCCAGGGTCAGTTGTGGCCCCACCCTTGTGTAGCGGGACCACCATTGCTGTGCACCATTCTATGGGCACATATCCTGTGTAGAGGCTGAGACTGAACAGGGTATTAAGATGTGGAGTTAATTCCTTTTGGAGCTTGCGTATGACACAGCCTGGGACACCATCTGGTCCCATGGAGGCAGTTTTTTAGCTTTAGATAGAGCCTTGATAACCAACGTATCAGTAATAATTGGACTTACACAATCCCCTAGAATGGTAATAGGCCCTGTAGGTGGTGAGGAGGGGGAGAAATTTGCACTGAACCTGTCAGCCAAGATGTTGACAATGTCAGAAGGGTCAGTGTATTTTGTTCCATTTTGTACTAGCTCAGAACAGACCTGAGCGTTGCCATTTAGGTTTTTGACATAGTCATAGAAGGCCTTATGGTTATCCTTGGCAACTTTCTTTTCAAAATTAGCTTTAGTTGACTTGATGAGGGCCCTCAATTTCTTACTAATGCTGATCAGGGATGATTTTTCTACTTGAGATTTGGCCTTTTTTTGTATAAGTCTCCTCCTTTTATTGTAAAGTTTGCTTATGGCCAGGGTCCACCAGACTGTTTTTTTCTTGCTTGAGGAAAGAGTCTTGGTTTTATTTGGGATAGCATGGTCCATTGCAATCCTGAAGATGCATATAGAGTGCCTTGGTGTAGGATTCCGCATCCTGGATATCATTATCCTTCTGCAAGGGAATAGTGAAGCTTTCCACTTCGGATGCAAGTAGTTTGAAGTTTGCTTTGGAAAGGTTTTTGACTATGGTTTCTTTGATTGGGGGAGGTGGAGGAGTGAGGATGTCCAGGGTTATCAGTTTGTGGTCGGATCTGACCAAGGAGGGGGTGATAATGGGTGTGGTACAATGTGCGCCCATATTTGTGATGATTAAATCCAATATGTTGTCCCCTCTAGTGGGGGAACATACTAGTTGTTCAAGGGCATTTGAATTTATAAATTCTATGAATCGCTGAGCATAGGAGTTGGAACATTGGTAGTTCGCCCAGTCTATACCAGGGTAGTTGAAATCACCCAAGATTATGGTGTTTGATAGGACCTTTATATTTTCCAATGTCTCGCGGAATGCAGAGTGAGCATCTTGGGACATGATGGGCGATCTATAACCGGCTATGACTTCAAATGTGGTTTTGCCTGCTGATAGTTGTGCATGGATGATCTCTGTGGCATCATGCTGCGCTACTAACCTGGAGATATGGGTATCTTTGATGAATATGGATACACCTCCGCCCTTTGTACTGCGATCCGGTAACTGAGGCCGGAAGGTATGATATGAATTGTAACCTGGCAGTGCTGGGGTGCTCTCTTGAGCCTTGAACCAGGTTTCCGTCACTGCACAAACATCGATTTTCTCCATGCTGAGGAGAGCCTCGAGTGTGTGCATTTTGAGGTTGAGACTTCTGGTGTTGAGTAGCATTACCCTTAGTTTTTGGTTACCTGTGCTGGTTACGGTGGTTGGTTTGTCCTTTGAGCCTTGACTAAAAAAGGCACTATGGGGACGGCAAGAGTCTTGGCCAGTATTCGAAAACCTAGGGGTGACAGGTACAACCCATCTCTGGCAAAACAGCGAGGCTTGTCTATCATCTCATCCCAGGCAGACAGACACTGGATCCCCTTAGAATGACACCAGAAGCTTAGCCAGTTGTTGAAATTGATCATTTTGTCTTTGTATTGTGGTATCATTCTAGGTGAAGATAGTATGCTACTCAAGGTCAGGGTCATACCAGCTTGGGCTACATGATCAGAGAGCTCCTCAATGTCTCTTTTCATGTAGTCCAGGGAGGTACGTCTTAGATCATTCACACCAACATGTACAATGACAGCGTCATACTTGTACTTGTTCTGGAGTGACCTAAGTGCCTGTGTTATGTGGCGGATCTGAGCACCCGACAGGCAGCTGACAGTAACCTTCTCCTTGTTCAGCCTGGTGAGTGGAACATCCGTGTGCCTTACTATAGAGTCTCCTATTACTAGAGTGTTAGGTATGGTGTTTTGCCTTAAGGGCTGTTGTGAGGCACACTGCTGAGGTGAATTATGTGTTTTCTGGCTTGTGTTTGGGGGTGCAGGTTGCTTGCTTGTCTGCTTTGGAGGGCACTGTTTCTTTTTCAGATTGGTACCTAGTGCCCCCGAATATGTTTTTGTGTATTTATGCGTATGTTTTGCCGGTGCTTGTTTTGTAGATTCATGTGTGACAGGTGGTGTGATGCAAGTGTGTCCCTTATCCTCTTGACTGTCTGTTACAGTCATGGGTTGAGAGCGCTTAGCCTCCAGTCTGGCTGTGTATTTGCATCTTTCACAAGTGTTTGTGTCTAGAGGTAAGAGGAGAGGGTTGTCTGTATACATGAGGCAGTTGTGACACTGCCTTAGGATGCCCAATTCCACCAGATGAACTGGAGAGTACACCTGAAGCTGACCTCTGGACATGCTCTGAAGAGTAAATTGAACTTAAGTCCTGCGGACGATCGAGGGTCTTATGCTATATTATAATAGTGCTGTCTAGGAAATCTGGAGAATAATAGTGCTGTCTAGGAGATTAGAACAAGTGCTGATATCTGTTTTGCAAGTGCTGCAATAAGAGCAGCTGATCTGAAGCACTTGAGTTGAGGCTTGCCTAGTTCTAAGGGAAAATTTACAGTGCAGACTTTGTGGGGCCGGGAATAGTATACCCCAGCTAACCGGCGCTGCCCGACACTGCTCTGTGCGCAAGACCACGAAAAAAGAGAGTTGCAGGGTTTTTCCTCTAGATAAGTGAGGACAGTGAGTACAAGAGCTGTTTTTCTCTAAGCAAGTGAGAAAAGTAAGTACAAAACCTGTTTTCCTCTAGGTAATGAGGAAGATAGAGTGCTGTAGTAATTAGTAGCTTATTTAGTGCTTACAAGTTCTGAACAAGTGCTGAGCATGAACAAGCAAATTTAAGTGCTAAAACTAAGAATCTGTATCTGCACTAGATGAGTTACAGGACAGAAACAAGTGCAAATACAGGCTTTCAAATCAGAATGTTGAGAGAGATGGAAGAGATTGCCCAAACGGCCAATAACTACAAATTCTGGGCCAGAACCACTACTTATGTGGTAGACAGGTTACCTAGTGCTTACCACTCCCACTGATAAGCTAGAAGGCTTCCCTCCAACACAGAAAGGCTTGGGAGACTCAGAAGCTTACATACAGTCCTGGATACAGCAAGTCTGTATCTGGAACACTAGTTACAGGAAAGGTAGGAAACAAGCTTACAGTTTTTTTTTTTTTTTTTACAGAAAAGTAGCAAAAACAGTAGTAAAAAACAATTCACATGCAGTGCAAGCTAGCACACTTGAGTATGCAGCAATATTAGACCAAACACAGTTTAAAAATGCAATTAAATTACAAAGAACTAAAAGCAAATGCAGAAAGAGTTTATTAGGTAGAATGTGGTAAAGAGATGGGACGGGGGAGTGTCCCAGATCAAATATACAGTGGGGCGGGCAACTGCAAAAGCCACCAAATTTAAACTACAAACGAAGAATAGGGAGGGTGAGTGGGATAAGACAGTTTCAACAGAGATATAAGCAAAAACTAGCAGTACAAACTTTAAAACCAAAAAAATATTCTCAGCTCTGTATATTTGCCGATCAGTCTCTCAGAACAGTGAGACAACAGTTTCAACACAGATCTAAGCAACAATTAAACTCTATAACCAAAAAAATATATATACTCAGCTCTGTATAATTGCAGATAATATGTAAGGCAGTCTGTCAGAACACTTGATTTACATATGTGCAGTTACTTAAATATCCATTAAATATTTTAACTGCAGATATTTTAGAAGTGGCTAAAAATTAACGGGATATGTTACATACCTATGCAATGCTTTAAAGCTTGGTGACACTGTGTGACAGCACATAGTTCATACCTCTCAACTGTACCGAATCCCTGGTTTGGAGAGCTAAATAATGAGGTGCCACGAATTTATGAGTGGCTCCTTTAATTCCCGATTTTTTTTTCAAGTTTTTTTTTTTTTGTTTACAAGTAGCTGTGGTTGATTGTATCATGCATTAGCTTCCTGAGGCACTCAGACAGATTGTCAGCCAATTGGAGACACTGGGACTATGTTTACATTAGCATGCTGCTGTACTAATGTTTGGATCTGCCAATCAGGTAAGTTGGAATTTGGATTATTCATTGGAATATAGCAGGGCAGCAGTGTGAACAACAGGCCATGCAGCAGTGAGCAAGCAGAGAGGGTCAGGTGTGGAGTTGCATTGGCTCATTTTCAAAAGGTGAGTGCGGCAGTTCCTGGACAGTTTTTGTCAGTGTTTCAAAGGAAGATTTTCATCATTGAGTCATCTGTCCAACTCTGTAATCATGTGGGTAAATAAGAGTTTTGAATGTACAAGACAGGGAGTTATTTCACTTTTTATCTCCGGTAACAGAACTGCAAAGTCTGTGGGAGATGGAACCCTGTTAATCCCATTATGTCAATATTGGCTTTGTGGTTTAGTTTTTTTAATGATATAAGTTTAAAAAAATTAAACAAATAAAGTGTATGCAGTTTTTTATAAGGCCAGGTCACAGGGGTATGATGCTTTGTTGACTTGGGACAGATTTTATGGAGTGTTTTTTTCAGACTGCGTTACAGTTACCTTCATTCATGGTAGAGTTCTGAGCAGTTTGATGTCTTACTGACAGGGATGGCAGTAACTGTATGAGACTATTAGTACTGTGAAACTTTGTGGTGCTGACCTTACCTCTCAGCTGTTCCACATTCCCAGAAAGTTAACGTTTTGCTTCATAGTTTGGTCTGCTCCTCTGGAGTTCGTGGTTGCTGGCTTAGTACGATTGATTTGACAGCTCTAAATAATAACATACATTTAAGTTTCAGTTTTTCTGTCATTCAGAAAATGTATGCTACCACAAAACTTGTTATTCTAGTGGCTTTCAAAGTTGACAGGAGAAAAAATTAAAAGCTGTGTCCGTAAATTTAGTCAGTTGTTACTTTCTTTAGTTAGGCTTTGACCACTTGTCTTGCACAAAGAGTTTGAAAGGTATGATGGGATTGAGAACTATACCCCTATATTTTGCTGTTGCAACTGGGCTGGTCTGTACTGAAAAACAGAGACAGTCTGTAGGCTGAGAGATTGAATGAGTACTCATTGTCAGCAGCTTGAATTGTTTTACTCTGTGGTTAAGTGTCGCAGTTCTGGAATCCCGATCACTGCCATCACTTGCCCTCATGTTCCCATTCCCTATTGCCGGTTAAGTATTTTCCTGGCCTGCAAGAGTGTGAAAAGAGCATGCTCACAGTCTAATAATTGTGGTTGTTGTACTGGCACTGTTTGAAAGCTACGGTGCAGTGGAGATACTGTTTACTTTTGACCGCATCAATTAGAAATGGATATTGGCAGCCACTGTGTTGAACTGTTGCAGTTCTTGGGATGCTCTAGCAAACAGTGCAGTTTCTTTTAACCAACCTACTGGAAGACTGGGCATGAATAATAGTTTCATAGACCACATCCACAGGAACCAACAGGCCAGGTGAGATATTGATGAGTTATGTTCAAAAGCAAGCTATCCTCTTTAATTTTATATTGCTATAGTTTTAGATTACAGGGCTGGGAGAGCAGTATGCAGGCAAGGTACCATTTCGCTACCCATGATTTGGGAGCAGTGAGTTTGGCTCTTGCTGCTTTTCAGTCTCAGCCGGCTGCTACTCTCATATGTTTAGAGATATACAGCTCTCTTGGGTTGTCTTTTCAGTAGATTCTTCTGTTCTCTGAACAGATTTGGTGATGTAACTGTTTGGCATTAATTTTTGAATTTGCTTTTTGGGACCTGTAGCTACCTGTTAAACTAAGCTTCTCATCTCACCATTCTTTTGTCATACATGATGTTGATAAAGTCACACAACACAACTGGCAAGAAAAGAGTGGTTTTGTTAGTTTTTATTTAAGTACATTAAAAGGGGTGCATGCTTTATATTGTGTACATTAAATATTTATATGAGTAAGTGTATGTTGTCTACTGTATAATGTATACTGTCAAATATAAGGAAAAAGCATAGTAAACCATCTGAGAATTACATTAGGAAGTTGTAAACCAAAAACTTTAATAACACCTTAGTGGTTTTGTATTCAATGAGAATAAAGAACAACATAAAAAAAAAGTTTTTTTTTTTAGTGTGTGTGCAGTTGTTCTCAATTTGAAAATATTTGGATGTGACTATCTTTTAGGATTTTGTCGACAAAATTTATCAAGCTAATGTTGCAGGAATTGTGTGTGTGTGTGTGTGTGTGTGTGTGTGTGTGTGTGTGTGTGTGTGTGTGTAGGCATACCTCGCATTTTGTCTGTTCTTCAATTTGCATTTGAATGTTGGTATCCCACAATTCCACTGGGGTAAGTGGGGTTGCCTAATCATGTTTTGTGTTAATCACTGTCCCAATTTTTGGCCAATTGTACCTACTTTTCATGGGCCTTTGTCCAGATTTTTGATGTTTCTAAGTTGAGAGGTATGACATAGTGACATTAATTATGCACCTAAAGTGAACTTGGCAGTGCTTTTATGCAGTTAGCTGTGCAGTGATGTACTGAGGTTTGCTTGCACTCTTCATCTGTCTATGCTGTGAAACGTATACAGAAGCACAAGACACAATCGGTGTAATACCAAATGCCACCTTGTATGAATTTTCTGAGAAGCAAAATGTTACTTGCCATACTGCATCTAGGATTAAAGCAGTAAATATATAGGCTGTGCTGCATATGGTGGCTTGTTCCTCAGCAAGATGGCCCAAAGTGTGCATAAGCTGTATAGTCATACAGTATTTACAATTACAGTGCTATAGTGTCCACATACATGGATTCATGTCAGATGCATAAAAACGGATTGGTCTGGTGAGCCCACATCATTTTCTTGTCTGCCTCTGTGTAGAGGATCCCCTCTGCCACCATTGCAGCCAAAATCAGTACTATTGGCAAGGTCAGGGAATGGTATGTACCCAGGGTGTGTATGCGTGTGTGTGTGCATGTGCATATATGTGCATGTGTGTGTGTGTGTGTGTGTGTGTGTGTGTGTGTGTAGGGTGATGCATAGTATACAGTCCATCCCAGCATCAGGATGTGTATAACACTCTGCTACCTGTCACTGTGTGTGGCAGCAATAGCCAGCCTCCACTTGCATGATGCATTGGCAGCTGACTCCAACTTTGTTGTGATCCCAACATTTCTCCCAGTCACCCCTTCTGTAGTCTGGCCATGTTTGCTCAAGCACTTTACTAATACAAATATGAAACATTTCCCTCAATAAGGGTGAAATTAAGGTAGTTTGTCCGTGTATGCACACTGACAGATACTTACACTCACTCACAGACACACACACACACACACACACACACACACACACACACACACACACACACACACACACACACACACACACACACACACACTCTCTCTCTCTCTCTTTAAGTACTTGCCTTCTACCCACACCCTGGCTGTAGCAGACATAGTGTCTGAAAAAAATACTTCCCAGTGCATCATATACTAGAGCCTCTCCTTAGCTGTTTTACCTCTATTTCACTATAGAAAGGTACTTTGGAATGTGATTGCGAGACTGTGGATGGCACAGTAGCTTAACCTTTACTGTTTTTCTTCTCACAGCTTCAGGGTCAGTACGATCTTTCCATGAATAAGGAGAAAGTAACAATGAGCTGCCTGTCAGGTACCAGGATCTGCCACATAACGTATGCACTCAGGTCCCTCAACAACAGGTACAAATATGACTCTGCCATTGTACATGTGGGTGTGAATGACCTGAGACGTACCTCCCTGAACAACATGAAAAGAGACATGGAAGAGCTCTCAGATTATGTAACCCAGGTGGGTATGACCCTAGCACTGAACAGCCTCCTGCCATCACCCAGAATTATACCACAGTACAATCAGAAAATGATTGAGTTCAACAATTGGCTAAGTTTCTGGTGTCATTATAAGGGAATCCAGTATCTGTCTTTCTGGGATGACATGATTGACAGACCTCGATGCTTTGCCAGAAATGGCCTGCATCTGTCACCCCTGGGCTTCCGGAAACTGGCCAAGGCTGTTGACCCCTATAGTGCCTTTTTTAGGCGGTGTTCCAAAGACCAAATTACCACCATTAACAGCTACAATCAAATGCAATCTGAGGGTTATGCTTCTCAGTGCTAGAAGTCTAAATCTCAAAATGCAGTTGCTCGAAGCACTCCTTAAATTGGAGAACATCGACATTTGTATTGTAACAGAGACCTGGTTCAAGACAGCAGAAAGTACCCCTGCATTACCAGGCTATAACTCATTCCACACCTTTTGGCCCCAGAACTTGGACCGAAGCTCCAAAGGCGGTGGTGTTTCCATATTCATAAAAGATGTGTGCACCTCCAGACTGGTAGCCCAACATAAAGCATCAGAGATACTTCAGGTGCAGCTAACATTGGATAAGACATCAGTTCAGGTCGTAGCCTGCTACAGATCCCCAAAGGCTCACACTCCACGTTCCTAAGCACCCTGGAGAATATTAGGGTCCAACCTAACATGCTCATACTGAGCAACTTCAACAACCCATGTACCAATGCACTTTATTTATTTATTTATTTCCAGTTTGATAACCTGGGAGGTCCACTAGGCTCAAGGAGCCCATTTTCAGTGGAGGCCTGGGGAGAAAAGCTCCATATTACACACAAGAAAATCAAACATGATTATTTAAAACAAATGTAGAATTATATACTGAGATATAGCAAAATACAATTGAAAAAAAATGAATACTCTTCATGGCATATATGTAGTTGCTTAGAGAGCCATTTGCACAGCATAAAGTTGAACTGAGGCAGCGGAATAAGCTGACAAATATTTAAAAACTATGAAATTATAAGTCTTCGGTTAGTAGTTGCAAAGACTGGATATTTGAAAGACAGAAGTAAAGGTTTAGTAGTATGTGGAAGAAACAAAGGAGGAAAGTGCAATGTGTACAAAGTATACAGTCAAGGTTCAGGTGAGAGAAAAGAGGGGACGTTGGGTAGTAGAGAGGGAGGTGGTTGTTTAGAAGAAAAAGAAATCTGGTGAAAGTAGAGAGAGGCAGTTGTTTAGTAGCAAAAGTGGAGTACACACATATCAGGGATGATTATAGTAGCTAGTTAGCAGCATCTCTTAGCATGAACCTTATATGTAGGTAGAAAAGAAAGAGAAAATGTCCAGATAGGGAGAGAGAGTAGAGTTACAAAGCTATGTACAGCATTTACATTATATACATTCAAGGTTTTGATGTTATATTACGTTAGATTCAGAGAGGGGAAGCTGTAAAGGAAAAACAGCAAGGTGTAGAGGTACATGTGGAAGTACATGTATAGGAGGCAATTAGCAGAATAGGGGCATTAGCAGGATTAAGTAGGTTGGGTGCAATTACATTTCCAGTTATGGGAACGTTTCTTGGAATACATTAATTCAATTTCCCTGGATCAGCTCGTTCTTACCTCCACTAGAGGTAGCAACATCCTTGACCTGATCATTACTAACATGGGCGACCGTTGCTCTACATTAATAGTCAGCTCCTCCCTGGTTAGATCCAACAACAAACTAATCACCTTGGAAATCCACATCCTCCGCCCCCCACTCCGCAAAGGTAACTACCGTGAAAAACATCTCCAAAGCTAACTTTTGGCTCCTAAAAACAGGCGGCTAACTTCACAGCACCCATGCAAATGGAGAACAGTTGCATGACTGCCGAATCATGCACACATAAATACATGAAAACATACTCGGAGGCTCTAAATAAAAATCTGCAAAAACCAATAGAGACCTCCAAAGCATACAACCAAGCAACCTCCACCCCCAGCACAAACCATGAAACACATACTTCACAAAACCAGTGTGCCATGCAATCACAGCCCGTAAGGCAAAATAACATACCCAACTTAATAGTAATAGGTGACTCTGTAGTCAGGCACACTGACGTCCCACTCACTAGGCTGAATAAGGAGAAGGTTACTTTTAGCTGCCTGTCAGGTGCCAGGATCCGCCACATAACACAAGCACTCAGGTCACTCCAGAACAAGTACAAGTATGACTCTGTCATTGTCCATGTTGGTGTGAATGACCTGAGCCGTACCTCCCTGGACTACATGAAAAGAGACATGGAAGAGCTCTCTGATCATGTAGCCCAGGCGGTATGACCCTGACCCTGAGTAACATCCTGCCCTCACCAAGAATGATACCACGGTATAAAGAAAAAATTCTCAATGTCAACAATTGGCTAAGTTTCTGGTGTAATTCAAAGGGGATCCAGTGTCTGTCCGCCTGGGGTGACATGCTCAACAAGCCACGTTGCTTCATTAGAGACACCTTGCACCTGTCACCCAGGCTTTCGAATACTGGCCAAGACTCTTGCCACCCTCCATAGTGCCTTTTTTATGAAAGGCTCAAAAGACAAACCTACCGCCGTAAATAGTACAAGTAACAAAAAACTGAGGGTAATGCTACTCAGTGCCAGAAATCTAAATCTCAAAATGCATGCACTCGAGGCACTCCTCAATATGGAGAAAATCGATATATGTGCAGTAACAGAAACCTGGTTTAAGACTCCAGAGAGCACGCCAGCACTACCAGGCTACAACTCATTCCATACATTTCAGCCACAGAACCCAAACTGAAATACAAAAGGCAGGGGTGTATCCATATTCATCAAGGATACCCTCACCTCCAGGTTAGTGGCACAGCACGATGCTTCAGAGATCATCCATGTGCAACTAACAACGGGCAAAACTGCAATTCAAATTGTAGCTTGCTAAAGATCACCCACCATGTCCCAGGACTCCCATTCCGCATTTCTGGAAACACTGGGAAACATAAAGGTCCTACCAAACACCCTAATATTTGGTGATTTCAATTACCCAAACATTAACTGGGAGAACTACTCAAGTACTAACTCCCTTGCCCAACATTTCCTAGAATTTAAAAACTCAAATGCCCTGGTTCAACTGGTCAACACTCCCACCAGAGGTGACAACATATTCGACCTGGCCATCACCAACGTGTGTGACAGGTGTTCCACACCGGAGGTCAACCCCTCGCTGGTTAGATCTGACCATGAACAAATCACTTTGGATATCCACATTCTGCCCCCTCCCCCGGACAAGGAAACCACCGTGAAAAACCTTTCAAAAGCAAACTTCATGTTACTTAAGACCAAGGTGGAAAGTTTCAAAGCCCCCATGCTGTAGGATAACACTGTCCAAGCTGCAAAATCCTGTACTAATGCATTCCACAGGCACCTACAAGAATGCATGGATTGTGCCATCCCAAGCAAAACCAAGACTCACTCCTCCAAAAAAAAAGGAAACCAGTATGGTGGACTCCTGCCATAAACAAGCTATACAATAGAAGGAGGAAACTAGAACAGAAAAGAGTAAAATCCTCCAAGAAAAGGAAACCAGTATGGTGGACTCCTGCCATAAACAAGCTATACAATAGAAGGAGGAAACTAGTACAGAAAAAGAGTAAAATCCCAAGAAGGGAAGACATCCCTGATCAGTATCAGCAAGAAACTACAATCCCTCATAAAATCATCCAAGGCGAGCTTTGAAAGAAAAATTGGCAAGGACCCCAAAGATAACTACAAGGCATTTTTTAGCTATGTCAAGAATCTATGTGGCAATGCTCAGATCTGCTCAGGGTTAGTGTAGAATGGCACAAAATACACTGAAATAACTGATATCGCCAACATCCTGGCAGACAGGTTCAGCACAAACTTCACCCCCCTCTCATCCCCAAAAGGGCCCATAACCATACCAGATGAATATAGAGTCCTTGAAATCACAGACACTCAGGTTAAAACAGTCCTCTCCAAAGCCAAAAACACAGCATCAATGGGATCGGACGGTGTCCCAGGCTGCATCCTACATGAGCTCAAAGATGAACTAACCCCTCACCTAAACACATTGTTAAAACTCAGCTTCTCCACAGGCTACATACCCATAGAGTGGTGCACAGAAATGGTTATTCCGCTTCACAAAGGTGGAGCCACAACAGACCCCGGGAACTATCGCCCTATAAGCCTGACTAGTTTGGTGTGCAAGGCTATGGAGTGTATCATCATGGAACTCATTAACAGAGACATTGGGAACCTCCAAACACTGGACCCTACCCAGTTCGGCTTTGTTAAGGGCAGATCATGCCTCCTAAACCTGGTGGACTTCTTTGAGACAGTTACCATGGCTATAGACAAGGGAAAGGTGGTACACACAGCCTACCTAGACCTCGCTAAGGCCGTCGACACCATTTCCCATTCTGGTATTATAGACAAGCTTACCAGCCTGAACATAAACCCCTATGTCACAAGATGGGTTGCCAACTGGCTCACGGACAGAACCCACATTGTGAGAGTTGCGGGAGCTAGATCCAACTCTAAATTGGTTACAAGTGGCATTCCCCAGGACTCAGTTCTAGGATCCCTCCTGTTTAGCATATACTTCTCAGAGGTACAGGCAAGCACAGGAGAACTATGGCTGACCAAGTTCGGAGACGACGGCAAACTAGGGGCTAGAATCGACTCTCCAGCTGACAAAGACGTCCTCCATAAGGGTCTCACTGAGATGGATACCTGGTGTCAAAATCATGCCCTCAAGCTAAATGCCAAAAATGCATAGTCATCCCCTTTGGAAAAAACAAAGTACCCACAAACTACCACATAGGTGGTAGTCTCCTAAATATGGAAGACGTAATAAGGGATCTGGGGACCCAAGTAGATAGTAATCTCACCTTTGATAATCACATTGCCAAAGTGGTTAGAAAATCCTTCTACGTGGCCCACCTAATCACAAAAGGGTTCGCATCCAGATCAAAAGAGATCATTGTGCCCCTCTACTCATCACTCATCAGACCCATCATTGAGTACAACGCCTCTTTGGGATGTACCTTTCAAGACATCTGCAATAACTAAAACAGTAAATCCACGACAGTAGACACAGGAATACCAGGTAGATCCAACAAGAGATTTATTAAAGCGCTTTTCGGCTCACAATATGACAGCCTTCCTCAGAATAAAAAACATAATACTGCACTTTCCTTTTATGCAGAAAAAGGCGCAAAACAAGGAACAATCATTCAATTAATTATTAAATTAATTAATAAGGGTGAATGTTTAACTAAGCCTACTCAATAAACATTTTCTTAAAGGTGTATTTATAAAACCAAAAACAAAAGTAATAAAATGAATGTATATATACTACTACCATTGATGCACATTAGCCTGGAATTAATTACTACAAATAAAATCTGTCAACAACTTCAGCCCATGTTATTAGACACTACTAAAACCATGCTTGCTAAATAAATATGTGTATAGGTACAAACACCTATCAATTATTATTTATTTTATTATTATTTTCTGTTGTTGTTTTTTATTTTTTATTTTTTATTTTTTATTATCTGTTGTTTATTGTTATTCTCAATTTATGGAAAAGTTATAGTATGTTTATCAAATTAGTTTGTTTGATTAATTCATATGATATAAAAATTCATAAAATTAATTTTTAATTTTTAGATTTTAATTTTATTGCCCTTTAGGCTATCTCACTAAGCTCTTCAATTTCAATAACACTCCTATTGATGAAGCTTCATTTAAACCTGGATAATTACCCGCATTCAGTTTAATTTGCCATTTTAGTTCAAGTTCGAGCAACTTTAATGAATAAGGCCCGCCTCTAGGGTTAATTTTTAATCCATCAATGATCAAAAATTTAAAATGGTGATCAGGGAAACTTACAATGTGTTTGGCTAGTGCATTGTCAGTTTTTTGATGAGTGACAGCATAGATGTGTTCATACATCCTGTCTCTGAGCCTACGCTCAGTTTTGCTGACATAAAAGGCGGCACAAAATGCACATTTAGCCAAGTATATTATACCTTTAGAATTGCAATTGAACTTGCCATTTATTTTATATAAAACTTTATCCACAGTAAATGTACTACTAACCAGTACATGCTTGCACATACTACATGCCTCACATTTAAACATCCCTGTTGACCTTCTCAATGAGTCAGGTTGAAATCTCAAAGAGTCCTTTAGATTCAGACCACGCTTAAATGTAACCCTGGGTTTGTGACCAAGCTTGTTTAATAAGGATGTGTTGTTTTTCAACAAATTCCAATTTTTATTTAAAATGTTTATACATTCAGAGCTCCATTTAGTATATGTCGTAATAAATGACACAACGTTGTTTTTAACTACATTTGGGGTATCAAGTGGGCTTTCAAGGTTTGTACACAGGTTTAAACTCTTATCAAACGAGTCACCTAGTTCAGTAAACTCAAGACTAACACAGTTATGTTCCAAAAAAAGATGATTAATACCTTCACTCTCCAAGTTGTCTACCAAGTTTATAGGACATGAACTATATATAGCCAATAAAGGCCTAAAATAGTTAGTATCTCTTTTAAATTTGACCTCGGCTATAATCTCGTCAATGAGCTCAACCGGGTAATCTCTCTTCAAAAAAGCTGATTTTAAAAATAGACATTCATTGTCAAACTCATTATTGAGAGTTACAATCCGGGCCGCTCTGACCAGTTGTCCCTTTATAACAGCTTTCTTTTGGTGAAGTGGGTGGCAACTTGAAAAGTGAAGGAACGAATTAGAGTAAGTTTTCTTGCGATAAATTTTAGAAACATAACAATTTAAGTCCAAATTTTTCGATAACATGATGTCCAAGTAAGGGATAGCAAAGTGGTCATAGGTATATGTAAACTCGAGGAGGTCAGTAGACTCATTGAGAAAGCCAACAATATTAGAGGCAATTTGGTCGTCACCTTTAATCAACAAGAAGATGTCATCCAGAAATCGAGTATAAAAAATAACTGAATGTTTGTATAAATCAGATTTAAATACTAGGTCAGATTCCCAAAAGGCCATTACCAGATTAGCTACGCTTCCTCCACACGGTGATCCCATAGCTATTCCTCTTTTCTGTTTATAAAACAGGGACTCAAATATGAAAAAATTGTAAGAAAGGACAAGATCTAATAGTTCGGACACTAAGTAAATTTCCTTTTTTGGGAATTTATATTTGTACATCATGAAAGTAACCCATTCGATAGCAGTATCATGGGGTATACAAGTGTACAAGTCCTTTACGTCCACTGTTAAAAAATTATATTCACTGTCAAATTTCAATTTGTTGATCTCACTCAAAAAGGCCCA